>NC_035437.2:116990282-117242150 GCF_002127325.2 Helianthus annuus | reverse complement strand
TATTTGAGGATCCGTCAGTGTGTAGTATCCAAGGATCCTTGGTCTCATCCAGCTGTTGGACCTCCAATTCTGCTTCTTTTTGTAGATCACTACTGAAATCAGCCACAAAGTCAGCTAAGGCTTGAGATTTAATAGCTGTTCTTGGTTCGTATCTTATATCATGGGCACTAAGCTTTACTGCCCACTTAGCCATTCTCCCTGACATATCTGGTTTCCTGAGGACATTCTTAATTGGAAAATTAGTTTCTAACAACAATAGTATGGGTTTCAAAATAATGTCTTAAGTTAGTCGATGCCATGATTAATGCAAGGATAAGTTTTTCGAGGTGTGAGTACCTGGATTCGGCATCAAGTAGAACTTTACTTACATAGTAGATAGGATATTGTGTACCTTCGTGATCCTTAACAAGGACAGCACTTACAGCGGTTTGAGGATACCGCCAGATATAAGGATAACACATCTCCTTTTTCCGGTTTTGCTAATGCTGGTGCTGAGGACATATACTCTTTTAGGGCTTGTAAAGCATTCTCATGCTTCTCAGTCCATTCGAACTTCTTATTCTTCCTTAGGATATCGTAAAATTCTCTGCATTTTTCTGAGGATTTCGATATGAACCTGTTCAAAGCTGCTATCCTGCCTGTCAGTCTTTGAACATCCTTGGCATTGGCAGGAGATTTGATATTTATTAATGCTTTGATTTGTTCCGGGCTTGCTTCAATGCCCCTCTGGTTACCATGTATCCTAAGAACTTTCCTGCCTTAACACCAAAATGGCATTTTGAAGGATTAAGTTTCATGTTGTAATTATCAAGGATATCGAATGCTTCTTCTAAGTCCCTTAGGTGATCCTCAGCTTTCTTTGACTTGACCACCATATCATCTATGTACACCTCCATAGTTTTTCCAATTTGATCTTTGAACATCATATTTACCAACCTTTGATATGTTGCACCTGCATTTCTTAGTCCAAAAGGCATGGCAATATAACAATATAAACCGGTTGGGGTCATAAAGGCTGTATCCTCTTGGTCAGATGGTTCCATCTGGATTTGTTGGAACCCAGATGATGCATCCATAAAGGTCAACAGTTCATGCCCCGCTGTTGCATCCACCATGGAGTCAATGTGGGGTAATGGGAAAGGATCCTTGGGACATGCCTTGTTCAGATCAGTGAAGTCGACACATACCCTCCACTTTCCGTTTTTCTTTTGGACAACAACCACATTGGCTAACCATTTTGGATACTTTACCTCTCTGATCATACCTGCTCGAAGTAGTCTCTCTACTTCTTCTTGGATAATGGCATTCCTTTCTGGTGCAAACTTCCTCCTTTTTTGATGGATTGGTTTGATAGACCTGTCAATGCCAAGTTTGTGAGTAATAATATCCTTAGATATACCTGTCATATCTTCATGTTTCCAAGCAAAGGTAGATTTCTTCTTTTGAGGAAGGATATCATGTCTTCTTTCATCTTGCCAAGGATCCCTGATCCGATATAGATTTTTGATTCAGGATCACTAGGATCCAAGAGGATTTCATCTACATCTTGTTCCCTTGCCTCCAAGACATTCCTTGGAGGATACTGTAATTGCTATTGCTCCCTTGGCTTCGAGGTTGGCTTCATAGATGAGGTATAACAATCCTTAGCCTCCTGCTGGTCACTATCGATCTTGATTATTCCCCATGGGCTAGGGAGCTTCACACATTGATGGTAGGTAGATGGGACTGCTTTCATATCATGTATCCAAGGCCTGCCAAGGATAACGTTGCAACAAGATAGACAGTCAATAACACAAAATTTTTGGTAATTATGTAATCCTTCCACGTAGATTGGGAGTTTGATGTCCCCCAGAGTTTTCTTCGTCTCCCCACTGAATCCTACAAGCACGGAGGATCTTGGTGTGATGTCTGATTCTGGGATTCCCATCTTCTTCAGGACATCAAGCTGGATAATGTTCACTGAGCTCCCTCCATCAATAAGGATCCTGCGGACAAAATGGTTAGAGATAAAGAGAGTGATAACTAAACTATCATGGTGAGGATCCTGAATGTTGATGCGATCATCCTCGTCAAATGTTATCATCTTCCCTTCTGAGACACTTGATGTTCTAATAGGCCTTTCTCCATTATCCATTTTTGATTCTTTTGCATGTCTTTTGGCCGCCGAGAAGGATGTACCACAGATGTCTGATCCTCCGGATATAAAGTTGATCACTTGTGCATTTGCCGGAGGTGCTGGAGCTTTTTCGGGGATCCTTTCAGGATCCTGGGTCCTTTGCTTTTTTCTCCCCAATAACTCTTTTAGATGCCCCTTGCTTAGCAGGTATCCGATTTCTTTTCTTAAGGCTATGCAATCTTCAGTTAGATGCCCGAAATCCTCATGGTATGCACACCATTTTGACTTGTCTTTAGTCCCGGATGGTTTATCATTCTTCCTGGGCCACCTAGCTTTTTCACCTAGATTCTGCATTGCAAGGATTAGTTCATGATTATCAACGGAAAAACAATATTCTGAGATTGGAGGATATCCTTCATCATCCTCTTCTTGGTCAACAGCATGCACATTCTTGTTCTCATTTCTATGGTAGGATTTGAACTTGTTGCTCTTGAAGGAGGATCCTTGCTTATCTTGTTTTGAGGATCCTACTTGTCTCTCCTGGATCCTCTTGTCATCCTCTAGCCGGATAAACCTGAGTGCTCGAGTTCTTACTTCATCTAAATTCCTGCATGGTGTCATAACAAGATCATCATAGAATAATGAATCCTTAAGCAGTCCCATTTTGAAGGCTTCAACAGCCGTAGCCATATCCAAGTTGGGAATGTCCAAGGATTCTTTACTAAATTTAGTTATATAATCCCTTAATGATTCATTATGATTTTGAGTTATCCTGTACAAATCGCTAGTTAATTTTTCAAATTTTCTACTACAAGAGAATTGGTTATTGAATAAATTAACTAAATTAGCAAATGAAGTAATAGAGTAGGGGGAAGACTTAGCAGCCACTTAAGAGCTGATCCAGTAAGAGTGGATCCAAATCCTTTACATAGGCATGCTTCCTTTAACTTTTCTGGGATAGGATTGATCTCCATCCTTTCCCTGTATTGTGCTATATGCTCCTCTGGATCTGTTGTGCCATCATACAGCTTCATGGTGGGGATATGGAACCTTTTGGGTACCTCTGCATCACAAATTGGTGGTGCAAAGCGAGATACCTTGTGGCTTCCATCTGCAATCTCTGGGATAGGCTTGACTACCCCTGGAACACTTGAGATCATGTCCTTTAGTTTCTGTAATTCTCTGGCCATAGCATGATTGGTACCTGTATCCTGCATGAATCCATGGTTAGTGGTAGGATAATTATTTAAAGTGTTACCTCCCATTGGGTTCAAGTTAGGGAATCCATATTGCTGGGATTCTGGAACAACGGAGGGACCAGTGGAAGCAATGGTCTGCATTGGAATGAAGTCCCCTTGATGGACATCTAGACTTCCTGTTTGCAAACTTTTTAGGGATCCTGGCATCTGTAAGGATCCTGGTATCTGGGATGATCCTGGAACGAAGGAGGATCCTTGAACCTGGGACGATCCTGGAACAAAGGAGGATCCTTGAACCTGGGATGGTCCTGGAACGAAGGAGGATCCTTGAACCTGGGATGATCCTGGAACAAAGGAGGATCCTCGGCCCTGTAATGATCCTGGAACAAAGTAGGATCCTTGAAACTGCTGTGCCCCCGGATAGGCTCCTGGATTCATGAAGGATCCCATGTATTGAGGATAGGATCCTATTGGCTGAAAATGTGAGCCTGATGTCTGAGTCATCGCTGCCGAGTTGAGATGTGATCCTCTTGACTCCCCTATGATTTGCACGTCCGGGATCCCTGATGGCTGGGAGGTGATCATTGGAGTATCAAAACTCAAGGATTTGGGCATCAGTGGAGAATGATCCTCTGCCGCTTTCTTTTGTTTTTTGAGATCTCCAATTTCCCTGAGGATCCTTTCGTTAGTTTCATCTTGCCGCTGCATACGATCCTTCATCTGCAAAATTAAAGCAAATACATCACTAGTACTGGGAATAGAAGAATTCATAGCAGAAGAAGATAGAGGTTTAGAGAAAGTGGGAGTTGATCTCTTTTCAGTATTTTTCTGAGATCCTGCCGGTGGAGGAGGCAAGGTGATCTGTGATGAGGTGACTGCAGACATCGCCGTGGACGTGTTCTTCAATGATGAAGCCATGTAACTCTTTCAAAATGATTTCGAACAAAAGATTTTCTTATGAATGAAGCACCAATTGCCCCACGGTGGGCGCCAAACTGTTTTGGTCAAAAATCACACAAGGATAATGTAACCAAACTTTATGTAAACGGGGTATGATGCTTGGTTAATTATGAAAGTAAAGGATCACTTCTGTGATAAAAGATGCAAAGACACGATGATTTATACGAGGAAAAAGCCCTTGATCAATGTATGATCTCCGGCATAAAAAACCTCGGGTGATGGCAACTACCGATCACCAACTTCAATATATGAAAAATATGATTACAACTTTGGATGATAATGAGCTGAGTACAAGGATCGCTATTGCTTTTGGTGTCTAAGTGTGTGAGAGTTGCGTCGTATGTCGTGTGTGTCATGTGTGTTCTTCCGAATGAGGAAGAGGGGTATTTATACAAGTGTAGGTGACTTATTTTAGGTAAAATGACTAATTATCAGCTCATTACCCCTTTAGAAATGAGATACAATCTAGCCTAAATAGCCGCCCATAAATCAAGCCTGGTTTCCATATCCTGTGCAACGTCTATCTTCAATTAAGCTCTTGCCATAATTGTGAAGACGCGTCCCTGGATCATGATGCCTAGAGCGTATCCTGCTAGATGTTCCTGCAAAACAATATTATATTGAGCGGAAGTGGCCGTTAACAGGAGGATCACTATAATGTCCCATGATCCTGATCCTGAAGTTCTGCTGAGGATCACTGTCTGCCAAAGAAACAAGGATCACTGGTTAGGATCACGTATATGGATCATGCATAATAAAAATCCAGCCCTAACAGCTTCATAGTTGGAATGTGGAATCTTCTGGGTATCTCAGCATCACAAATTGGTGGTGCAAAACGGGATACCTTATGGCTTCCATCTGCAATCTCCGGGATAGGTTTGACCACCCCTGGAACACTTGATATCATATCCTTCAGTTTCTGCAGTTCTTTAGCCATAGCATGGTTGATACCTGCATCCTGCATGAATCCATGGTTAGTGGTAAGAGAATTATTAAAAGTGTTACCTCCCATTGGGTTCAAGTTAGGAATACTGGATATGAATCCATATTGCTGGGACTCTGGGATGATGGAGGGACCAGTGGAAGCAATGGTCTGCATTGGAATAAAATCTCCTTGATGGACATCTGAACTTCCTGTTTGCAAACTCTTCAAGGATCCTAGCATCTGGAGGGATCCCTGAAACTGGGATGATCCTGGAACAAAGGAGGATCCTTGAACCTGGGATTATCCTGGAACAAAGGAGGATCCTTGAACCTGGGATGATCCTGGAACAAAGGAGGATCTTTGAACCTAGGATGATCCTGGAACAAAGGAGGATCCTAGAACCTGCTGTGCTCCTGAGTAGGCTCCTGAATTCATGAAGGATCCCATATGCTGGGTATAGGATCCTGCTGGCTGGAAATATGAACCTGATGCCTGAGTCACTATTGCTGAGCCGAGGTGTACTTCTCTTGATCCACCCACATGTTGAATGTCTGGGACCTCTGATAGCTGAGAAGTAATCATCCGAGTATCAAAATTCAAAGATTTGGGCATCAGTTGAGAATGATCCTCTGCCGTTTTCTTCTGTCTTTTGAGATCTCTGATTTCCTCAAGGATCCTGTCATTAGTTTCATCATGCCGCTGAATACGATCCCTCATCTGCAAAATCAAAGTAAATATATCACTAGTACTGGGAGCAGAAGAAGTTGGAGCAGAATGTTAGGGCTGGATTTTTTACTATGAATGATCCTTATACGAGATCCTAACCAGTGATCCTTATTTCTTTGGCAGGCAGTGATCCTCAGCCGGACCTCAGGATCAGGATCATGGGACATTGAGGTGATCCTTATACTAACGGTCACTTTCGATTGCTACAATATTATTTTGCAGGAACATCTAGCAGGATATGCCCTACATATCATGATCCAGGGACGCGCTTTCACAAATATGGCAAGAGCTGAATTGAAGATGAACGTTGTGCCGGATATGGAAACATGGCTTGATCTAAGGGCAGCAATTTAGGCTAGATTATCTTTATTTCTAAAGGGGTAATGAGCTGATTAGTGGTCTATCTACCTAAAATAAGTTACCTACACATGTATAAATACCCATCTTCCTCATTCGGAAGAACACACACAACATACGACACAACTCTCAACACTTAGACACTCAGTGATCCTTGTACTCAGCTCATTATCATCCGAAGTTGTAACTACATTTTTATTATATTGAAGTTGGTGATCGGTAGTTGCCATCACCCGAGGTTTTTTATGCCGGAGATCATACATTGATCAAGGGCTTTTTCCTCGTATAAATCATTGTGTCTTTGCATATTCATCACAGAAGTGATCCTTTACTTTTATAGCTAACCAAGCATCATACCCCGTTTACATAAAGTTTGGTTACATCATCCTTGTGTGATTTTTGACCAAAACAGTTTGGCGCCCACCGTGGGGCAATTGGTGCTTCATTCATAAAGAAAATCTTTTGTTCAAAATCATTTCAAAGAGTTACATGGCTTCATCATTGAAGAACACTTCCACGGCGATGTCTGCAGTCACCTCAGCACAAACCACTCTACCTCCTCCACCGGCAGGATCCCAGAGAAATGCTGAGAAGAGACCAACCCCTTCTTTCTCTAAACCTCCATCTTCTTCTGCTATGAATTCTTCTATTCCCAGTACTAGTGATGTGTTTGCTTTAATTTTGCAGATGAAGGATCGTATGCAGCGGCAGGATGAAACTAATGACAGGATCCTCAGGGAGATTGGAGATCTCAAAAGACAGAAGAAAGCGGCAGAGGATCATTCCCCACTGATGCCAAAACCCTTGAGTTTTGAGACTCCAATGGTCACCTCTCAGCCATCAGGGATCCCAGACGTACAGATCACAGGGGAGACGAGAGGATTACATCTCAAGTCAGCAGCAATGACTCAGACATCGGGCTCGTATTTTCAGCCAGCAGGATCCTATCCTCAGTATATGGGATCCTTCATGAATCCGGGAGCCTATCCGGGGGCACAGCAGTTTCAAGGATCCTACTTTATTCCAGGATCGTTCCAGGGCCAAGGATCCTCCTTTGTTCCAGGATCATCCCAGGTTCAAGGATCCTCCTTCGTTCCAGGATCATCCCAGATACCAGGATCCTTACAGATGCCAGGATCCCTAAAAGGTTTGCAAGCAGGGAATCTAGATGTCCATCAAGGGGACTTCATTCCAATGCAGACCATTGCTTCCACTGGTCCCTCCGTTATTCCAGAATCCCAGCAATACGGATTCCCTAACTTGAACCCAATGGGAGGTAACACTTTAAATAATTATCCTACCACTAACCATGGATTCATGCAGGATACAGGTACCAATCACGCTATGGCCAGGGAATTACAGAAACTAAAGGACATGATCTCAAGTGTTCCAGGGGTAGTCAAGCCTATCCCAGAGATTGCAGATGGAAGCCACAAGGTATCACGCTTTGCACCACCAATTTGTGATGCAGAGGTGCCCAAAAGGTTCCATATCCCTACCATGAAGCTGTATGATGGCACGACGGATCCAGAGGAGCATATAGCACAATACAGGGAAAGGATGGAAATCAATCCTATCCCAGAAAAGTTAAAGGAAGCATGCCTATGTAAAGGATTTGGATCCACTCTAACTGGATCAGCTCTTAAGTGGCTGCTAAGTCTTCCCCCTTACTCTATTACTTCATTTGCTAATTTAGTTAATTTATTCAATAACCAATTCTCTTGTAGTAGAAAATTTGAAAAATTAACTAGTGATTTGTACAGGATAACTCAAAATAATAACGAATCATTAAGGGATTATATAACTAAATTTAGTAAAGAATCCTTGGATATTCCCAACTTGGATATGGCTACGGCTGTTGAAGCCTTCAAAATGGGACTTCTTAAGGATTCATTATTCTATGATGATCTTGTTATGACACCTTGCAGGAATTTAGATGAAGTAAGAACTCGAGCACTCAGGTTTATCCGGCTAGAGGATGACAAGAGGATCCAGGAGAGACAAGAAGGATCCTCAAAACAAGATAAGCAAGGATCCTCCTTCAAAAACAACAAGTTCAAATCCTACCATAGAAACGAGAACAAGAATGTGCATGCTGTCGACCAAGAAGAGGATGATGAAGAATATCCTCCAATCTCAGAATATTGTTTTTCCGTTGACAATCACGAACTAATCCTTGCAATGCAGAATCTAGGTGAAAAGGCTAGGTGGCCCAGGAAGAATGATAAACCATCCGGGACTAAAGACAAGTCCAAATGGTGTGCATACCATGAGGATTTCGGCCATCTAACTGAAGATTGCATAGCCTTAAGAAAAGAAATTGGATACCTGCTAAGCAAGGGGCATCTAAAGGAATTGTTGGGAAGAAAAAAGCAAAGGACCCAGGATCCTGAAAGGATCCCTGAAAAGGCTCCAGCACCTCCGGCAAATGCACAAGTGATTAACTTCATATCCGGAGGATCAGACATTTGTGGAACATCCTTCTCAGCGGCCAAAAGACATGCAAAAGAATCAAAAATGGATAATGGAGAAAGGCCTATTAGAACCTCAAGCGTCTCAGAAGGAAAGATGATAACATTTGATGAGGATGATCGCATCAACATCCAGGATCCTCATCATGATAGTTTAGTTATCACTCTCTTTATCTCTAACCATTTTGTCCGCAGGATCCTTATCGATGGAGGGAGCTCAGTGAACATAATCCAGCTTGATGTCTTGAAGAAGATGGGAATCCCAGAATCAGACATCACACCAAGATCCTCCGTGCTTGTAGGATTCAGTGGAGAAACGAAGAAAACTCTGGGGGACATCAAACTCCCAATCTACGTGGAAGGATTACATAATTACCAAAAATTTTGTGTTATTGACTGTTTATCTTGTTGCAACGTTATCCTTGGCAGGCCTTGGATACATGACATGAAAGCAGTTCCATCTACCTACTATCAATGTGTGAAGCTCCCTAGCCCATGGGGGATAATCAAGATCGACAGTGACCAGCAGGAAGCTAAGGATTGCTATACCTCATCCATGAAGCCAACCTCGAAGCCAAGGGAGCAATAGCAATTACAGTATCCTCCGAGGAACGTCTTGGAGGCAAGGGAACAAGATGTAGATGAAATCCTCTTGGACCCTAGTGATCCTGAATCAAAAATCTATATCGGATCAGGGATCCTTGGCAAGATGAAAGAAGACATGATATCCTTCCTCAAAAGAAGAAAATCTACCTTTGCTTGGAAACATGAAGATATGACAGGTATATCTAAGGATATTATTACTCACAAACTTGGCATTGACAGGTCTATCAAGCCAATCCATCAAAAAAGGAGGAAGTTTGCACCAGAAAGGAATGCCATTATCCAAGAAGAAGTAGAGAGACTACTTCGAGCAGGTATGATCAGAGAGGTAAAGTATCCTAAATGGTTAGCCAATGTGGTTGTTGTCCAAAAGAAAAACGGAAAGTGGAGGGTATGTGTCGATTTCACCGATTTGAATAAGGCATGTCCCAAGGATCCTTTCCCATTACCCCACATTGACTCCATGGTGGATGCAACAGCGGGGCATGAACTGTTAACTTTTATGGATGCATCATCTGGATTCCAACAAATCCAGATGGAACCATCTGACCAAGAGGATACAGCTTTTATGACCCCAACCGGTTTATATTGTTATATTGCCATGCCTTTTGGACTAAGAAATGCAGGTGCAACCTATCAAAGGCTGGTAAATATGATGTTCAAAGATCAAATTGGAAAAACTATGGAGGTGTACATAGATGATATGGTGGTCAAGTCAAAGAAAGCTGAGGATCACCTAAGGGACTTGGAAGAAGCATTCGATATCCTTGATAGTTACAACATGAAACTTAATCCTTCAAAATGCCATTTTGGTGTTAAGGCAGGAAAGTTCTTAGGATACATGGTAACCCAGAGGGGCATTGAAGCAAGCCCAGAACAAATCAAAGCATTAATAAATATCAAGTCTCCTGCCAATGCCAAGGATGTTCAAAGACTAACAGGCAGGATAGCAGCTTTGAACAGGTTCATATCGAAATCCTCAGAAAAGTGCAAAGAATTCTACGATATCCTAAGGAAGAATAAGAAGTTCGAATGGACTGAGAAGCATGAAAATGCTTTACAAGCCCTAAAAGAGTATATGTCCTCAGCACCAGCATTAGCAAAACCGGAAAAAGGAAATGTGTTATCCTTATATCTGGCGGTATCCTCAACCGCTGTAAGTGCTGTCCTTGTTAAGGATCACGAAGGTACACAATATCCTATCTACTATGTAAGTAAAAGTCTACTTGATGCCGAATCCAGGTACTCACACCTCGAAAAACTCATCCTTGCATTAATCATGGCATCCACGAAGTTAAGGCATTATTTTGAAACTCATACTATTATTGTTAAAACTAATTTTCCAATTAAGAATGTCCTCAGGAAACCGGATATGTCAGGGAGAATGGCTAAGTGGGCAGTGAAGCTTAGTGCCCATGATATAAGATACGAACCAAGAACAGCCATTAAATCTCAAGCACTAGCTGACTTTGTGGCTGATTTCAGTAGTGATCTACAAAAGGGAGCAGAATTGGAGGTCCAGCAGCTGGATGAGACCAAGGATCCTTGGATACTACACACCGACGGATCCTCAAATATCAAAGGCACAGGGCTAGGGATCCTACTAAAATCGCCACAGGGGGACATAATACCCCACTCTATAGCTTGTGAGTTCCAGGCAACTAACAATGAGGCTGAGTATGAAGCCTTAATTGCTGGCTTACAAATTGCTAAGGATATGGGGGTAAAATATCTCGAAGTATATGTAGATTCATTATTGATCACCAATCACTTTAATGGATCCTATGCTGTTAAAGGTGAAAAACTAACCAAATATTTAGAGATAGTCAAAGAATTGGCACTCTCTTTTGTTTCTTTTAGCTTAACACAGGTACCAAGGGAGGATAACACGGAAGCTGACGCATTGGCCAACCTAGGATCATCTTTGAAGATTCCAGAAGACATAAGTATCCCTATCATCCATATCCTGGCTCCTGCTATTGAAAAACAGGTGGCCATGGAAATAGAAGAGGATACTGCAATGATCCCTAGTGAAGAAGCCCAACCTAATTCAGGATCATGGATCTCACCGATCATGGGATATTTGCAACACGGGGAGATCCCGATGGGAGAAAATCCTAGAGCTTTCAGGATTAAGGTATCTCAATTCACAATTCTGAATAATGTATTATATAAGCGATCTCTTGCAGGACCATATTTGAGATGTATCGAGGATCCTGAAATTGAAGAGGTGTTGAAGGATTTCCATGAAGGAGATTGTGGAAACCACACTGGGGGCAGGGCATTATTCTCAAGGATCCTTAGAACGGGATACTACTGGCCAACCATGAAAAGGGATGCTGTAGAGTATGCTAAGAAATGTGATCCTTGCCAAAGACATAGCAATATCCTTCACCAACCAGCTGAATTACTACACCCCATACCATCCTCTTGGCCATTCATGAGATGGGGAATGGATATAGTTGGCAAGCTCCCTAAAGCACCTGGTGGAAAAGTATTTATGCTTGCCATGACTGACTATTTTTCCAAGTGGATAGAAGCTGAAGCCTTCGCTCAAGTCAGAGAAAAGGAAGTCATATCCTTCATTAAAAGAAACATTATAACCAGATTTGGCATCCCCTCTGAAATTATATGTGATAATGGTTCTCAATTCATTGGAAGGAGAACCACTAACTTTTGTGACAGTTGGGGAATCAAGATGATAACATCAACACCAGTTCATCCACAAGCCAATGGTCAAGCAGAATCATCCAACAAGATCATCATCAACAATCTGAAGAAGAAGCTAGGATCCAAGAAAGGAAAATGGGCAGAGGAGTTACCTTATGTGCTATGGGCTGATAGGACAACTCCCAAGAATGCCACTGGCCAAACACCTTTCTCTTTAGTATTTGGGGCAGAAGCAGTGATCCCAACAGAGATGGTGATCCCAACTGCTAGAACAAGTGCTCGTGAT
Organism: Helianthus annuus; assembly: GCF_002127325.2. Taxonomy (NCBI): domain Eukaryota; kingdom Viridiplantae; phylum Streptophyta; class Magnoliopsida; order Asterales; family Asteraceae; genus Helianthus; species Helianthus annuus. The sequence goes on along the minus strand of NC_035437.2, from coordinate 117,229,837 downwards.
CCTGAAGAAAATGCTACAATCCTAGCTCAGGATTTGGATACTATTGAGGAAAACAGGGGTCTAGCTAGGATAAGGATGGCAAGCTACCAACAAAGGATGGCTGGTGCCTACAACAAGAATGTCAGGATAAGGAAGTTCCAAGTCGGAGATATGGTGTTGAGAAAAGCATTTCAAAACACCATCAATCCTGCTGACGGGAAGCTAGCACCAAAATGGGAAGGTCCCTACTTGATTGAAGCTGAAGCAGGAAAGGGGGCATACAGGTTGCTAACCATGGAAGGAAACTTGTTACCAAGAGCCTGGAATGCTGTTCACTTAAAGAAATATTTCATGTGAACATGATCCTTCCTGCATGTGATCCTTACATTGAAATATCCTTGAAGGATCCTGGAGATATCGTTGATCCTTACTCAGGTAATATGCTTATCCTAAAACTATTGCATTTTCTTACCTTTTGCCTAAGGATAAGGATCATATATCCTTCATCCTCTACTCACAAACCATTTGAGTTATGATAGTTCAGGTATCTCCAGCATATCATCAAAGATCTTCGAAAGCATCACAGATCCTCGGGTCCAACCCCAGTTATCCTTGGGATTATCCCCAGTTTCCGCCAGCAGCGCACGATGATCCTGATATAGTTCATGTCTTTGGGATCAGTACCCATTTTCGGGGCTGGCGACCTCATCGTACTGGCTATACTTGGGATCCTACGTATAATGGTGGACGCACCATACATCCGTTCCTAAGGTTTCTAACGTTTTCACGTTAGCTAAGGTTTTGACATTTTCATGTCACTAAGTTTGGATAGTTGCCAGAAAGGGCCATACTCCAGTTTACATACGATCCTTTGGGCTTGTCCCCAGTTATCCTTTGGGCTTGTCCCCAGTGATCCTCCGGGATCATCATCAGTTATCCTTTGGGCTTGTCCCCAGTTACTAACTTATCTTTTATATTGGCTTAGTCCCAAGTTATATTCCATTTTTTCAGGGTTTCGAAGTTAAACGATTAAGGATCCTTAATCCTTATTATCCATTAAAGTTTTACCTATGGTAATTTCGATTAAAGGTTAGGATCCTAACTTGGATCCTCAGGTATGATCCTTAACTACTTTTAATTTCATTATTCATTTGAATAACCTTTAGACCTTGACAACTGAACCTATGATCCTTAAAATAAACTATCTTGAAAACTTTCGATTATAGGATATTTGATCCAGGATCATATCCTAAATTTCTTAAACATAATTTGCTCAACTTTTCAAACAAACATGTGTCAAAACAATTGAAAATCAAAAAGGATAACAACACAAGATAAGCCAGAAAGATTAAAGTTATATTATTAAACCAAAGGATCATTAACCCTTTCAAAAAAGTTGTCAAAATTGCCAACCCACATTTCTACCAGCAAAACGTGGCCCGTCCACATGGGTTGGCAAAGGGTGTCCATTGTCTATGCGGTCTTAGCATTTTTGCAGGAAAGTAAAAGCAGCAGGATCACAAAGGCTTCATCCCCCAAACAGAGGATCCCTCCACCTTTTGTAATCCTACCTGTTGTTCAAAGGATCCAGGATCCTCAACCCTAAACTATTGTTCAAATACAGACCAACATTGTTTTAAAAACATCACAACCACTAAACAAAAAAAAAAAATTGGGCTCCGGCTATGTCTAGAAGTTTCCATCATTGCCCAATCTTGCAGCTCAAACCTTCGCTGCACCATCACCACCAGCTCCACTCGCTTCACCATGATCCTTGCCAGCATCACCTCCCTCCAGCCTTGGGATATCCTCAGCATCCTCCTCATCATCCAAGTCTACCAGCCTTGCCTTCCAACCTTCAACATCCCATGTGCTCCTGTCAAAGGAAGGATCCTGAGCCTCCGTAGCCATCTGCAGTTGTATCTTGTACATGGTTACCGCAGCAGAGACCTTAGCGTCGTGGGTAATGTCATGCTTCTCATAATCAAACTTGATCAACGCTTTAACAGCCTCATCTTTGACTGCCCGGATCTCCTTCTCAAGATCGGCAATCTTAAGATCCTTCAGCCCACACGTCTGTTGAAGGTCAGTAATTTGACGATCCTGATCCTCAACCTGATTGACGTAAGTCTCCATTTCGGAGAATTTCTAAAGAAGACAACAGGAAAGCAACATCAGACACATGTGATCCTCGGACTTGTCGAAGACAATTAACAGGGGCAGTGATCCTAACCTCATCAAAATAGTCAAGGAATTGCTGACGGAGAAGAGGAAATCCTTGAAGGTCATCTGAAGCCTTCCTCTTTTTCCCTTTGCCTCGGGCAGGAGCTTTAGGGGCTGAGACTGAAGGGCTGGCAGCAGGAGCCTTCTTCTTCTTAGAAGACGTGACATTGGCAAGGTCACTTATCCCAAACATGGAGGCAGATTTAACAGACCTGGCAGACTTTCCGGCACCTACACAATTCAAAAACAAGATAAGTTCCCTTATTAAATTGAATACTTTCACATAAGACTTATTTTTTATGAGGATACTTACTTGACATTGTGGCAGATGCAGAGGATATCTCTTGAGAATCTTGGATAATAATCTGAAAGCTTCGAACTTCAGGATCAAGCTTCTTGAAAGCTAACACTCTTTCTTTGGCAGCAGGGGTCAACCTTAAGTGAGCAACGGAGATAGCTGCATAAAAAGACAAAAAAGAAAAGATATCAGTGATCCTCATCATACGAGACAGGACTGATAGTGATCCTTCAAGGATCCTATATCCTACCATGAGTGGCCCATTCCTTGGGCAGATCCTTCCCATCCGGGATGGAATCCCTCTTAACAAAGAAAAATCTACGTTTCCAGTTGGCATCATTCTTGGTCACTTTGAAAATGGGATGATCCTCCCCAGCTTTCCGTTTCAACAAGTACCGGTGAGAACCAAAGGTGGTGAGATCATAAAGTTCAGCTAACTCTGACATCCCCAAATCAATCCCTTCTTGCTCGATGATCCTCTCGAAGGTATATAGAACCCTCCAGATCATCGGCATAGCTTGGATATATGAGATGCCGGTAAGAGAGAAGAAAGATTGGGTGAACATCGGAAAAGGATATGAATACCCAATGAGGAAGGGAGTAGCAGGAAAAGCCACCCAGACATCTGAGACAAAATCACTCAGAGCAGTAGGATCAAAGGGTTTGAAAACAACATTCGCTAGGAAACAATGGCGAATCTTATCTATTTGGATATCGGTAAAGCAGCATCTCTCCGTAGGAGAATCTTTGATAATCCCCTGGCTTTTCAAGGGACTATCCTTCTTAGAGCCTTTGTGCGGTGAATTCCGAAGAAGCATATTCGAGATGAAAACAGGGTAAAAGCAAGAAAGAACAGAGCAAAGAAGAAAAAGAAGAAGATGATACCTGATCAAGCCTTCGGTGACGATTATAAAGGAAGATACTTCGAATTTAAATGCAAAATGATCCTAACCCTATCTCCTATTTATAATGATGATCCGCAGGGATTGTCACATCAGTGACGTAAATATCCTAACGGCTAGTCCATGTACAACGGCTAGTAAACCGGAATCGTCCGTTAGAGATAAGCTCAAAACAAAATATAACTCATCTATTTACAATTAACTCCTTATATTTTGGGGGCAATTGTTAGGGCTGGATTTTTTACTATGAATGATCCTTATACGAGATCCTAACCAGTGATCCTTATTTCTTTGGCAGGCAGTGATCCTCAGCCGGACCTCAGGATCAGGATCATGGGACATTGAGGTGATCCTTATACTAACGGTCACTTTCGATTGCTACAATATTATTTTGCAGGAACATCTAGCAGGATATGCCCTACATATCATGATCCAGGGACGCGCTTTCACAAATATGGCAAGAGCTGAATTGAAGATGAACGTTGTGCCGGATATGGAAACATGGCTTGATCTAAGGGCAGCAATTTAGGCTAGATTATCTTTATTTCTAAAGGGGTAATGAGCTGATTAGTGGTCTATCTACCTAAAATAAGTTACCTACACATGTATAAATACCCATCTTCCTCATTCGGAAGAACACACACAACATACGACACAACTCTCAACACTTAGACACTCAGTGATCCTTGTACTCAGCTCATTATCATCCGAAGTTGTAACTACATTTTTATTATATTGAAGTTGGTGATCGGTAGTTGCCATCACCCGAGGTTTTTTATGCCGGAGATCATACATTGATCAAGGGCTTTTTCCTCGTATAAATCATTGTGTCTTTGCATATTCATCACAGAAGTGATCCTTTACTTTTATAGCTAACCAAGCATCATACCCCGTTTACATAAAGTTTGGTTACATCATCCTTGTGTGATTTTTGACCAAAACACAGAAGAAGATGGAGTTTTAGAGAAAATGGGAGTAGGTCTCTTCTCAGCATTTTTCTGAGATCCAGCAGGTGGTGGAGGCAAAGGTGGAATGCCCTGAGATGAACTGACTGCAGACATCGCTGTAGAGGTATTCTTCAATGATGAAGCCATGTATGCAATGATCCGGAATGATCAGCAACGGGAAACTTTCTTATGAATGAAGCACCAATTGCCCCATGGTGGGCGCCAAACTGTTTTGGTCAAAAATCACACAAGGATAATGCAACCAAACTCTCTGTTAACGGGGAATGATGCTTGTAGTGATGGATAAAGTAAAGGATCACTTAAATGTAAATTGCACAAGTGACACAAGGATTTATACGAGGAAAAAGCCCTTGATCAATGAATGATCTCCGGCATAAAAACCTCGGGTGATGGAAACTACCGATCACCAAACTTCAATGTAATAAACAATGTTTACAACTTTGGATGGTAACGAGCTAGGTACAAGGATCACTATGGTGTAGTATGCTAGAGTGTGTAAGAAATGTGTTGTGTCTTCCGAATGCTTGAGAGTGCCCTTTATATAAGTGTGTGTGGTTGAATTTAGGTAAGTCACCTAACTACTAGCTCGTTACCCCTTTAGAAACAGAAGTAAATTTAGCCTAACTAAACGCCCGTAATTTGTGCTAAGTTTCCATATTTTCCACAACGTCTATTTCTGGTTATGCATGTGCGAAATTAGCGTGAAAGATTCCTTAATAACGTTGCCAAGACCAGGTCCAACTCGTAATTCCTGCAAAACAACATTAAATATAAAGAGAACAATCGTTAGTATGAGGATCCTTAGGATGATCCATGATCCTGATCCTGAAGCTCTTCTGAGGATCACTATCTTCCAAAGAAACAAGGATCACTATCTGCCAAAGAAACAAGGATCACTTGTTAGGATATCATGTAAGGATCATAGGTCATTAAAATCCTGCCCTAACAGCTAGCATGAACACTTTTCCACCAGGTGCCATAGGGAGCTTACCAACTATATCCATGCCCCATCTCATATATGGCCAAGAGGAGGATATAGGATGTAAAAATTCAGCCGGCTGATGAAGGATATTGCTGTGTCTCTGACAAGGATCACACTTTTTAGCATACTCCACAGCATCTCTTTTCATAGTTGGCCAGTAGTATCCTGTCCTCAGGATCCTTGAGAACAATGCCCTGCCCCCAGTGTGGTTTCCACGATCTCCTTCATGGAAGTCTTTTAAAACTTCTTGGATTTCAGGATCCTCAATGCATCTTAAATATGGTCCTGCAAGAGATCGCTTATACAACATATTATTTAAGATTGTGAATTGAGATACCTTAATTTTGAAAGCCCTAGGGTTTTCTCCTGTAGGAATCTCTCCGTGTTGTAAGTATCTCATGATTGGTGAGATCCATGATCCTAATCCTGAATGAGATTGAGTATACTCACTAGGGATAATCGCAGAATCCTCCCCTATTTCCATGGCCACATGATCCTCGATGGCAGGAGCCAAGACATGGATACTGGGGATACTTATATCCTCCGGGATCTTCAAAGATGATCCTAAGTTAGCCAATGTATCAGCTTCTGTATTTTCTTCCGTTGGTACCTGTGTCAAACTAAAGGAAACAAAAGCGAGTGCCAATTCTTTGACTATCTCTAAATATTTGGTTAGCTTTTCACCTTTAACAGCATAGGATCCATTAAAGTGATTTGTAATTAACAATGAATCTACATGTACCTCAAGATACCTGATACCCATATGCTTAGCAATTTGCAAACCAGCAATCAAGGCTTCATACTCAGCCTCATTGTTAGTGGTTTGGAACTCACAAGCTATAGAGTGGGGTATTATGTCCCCCTGTGGCGATTTTAGTAGTATTCCAAACCCTGTGCCTTTGACATTTGAGGATCCATCAGTATAGAGTATCCAAGGATCCTTGGTCTCCTCTAGCTGCTGGACTTCTAACTCAGCTTCTTTTTGTAAATCACTACTGAAATCAGCCACAAAGTCAGCCAATGCTTGGGATTTGATGGCTGTCCTAGGCTCATATCTTATATCATAGGCACTAAGCTTCACTGCCCACTTAGCCATCCTTCCTGACATCTCTGGTTTCCTGAGGACATTCTTAATTGGAAAATTAGTTTTAACAACAATAACATGAGTTTCAAATTAATGTCTCAACTTAGTAGATGCCATGATTAATGCAAGAATAAGCTTTTCAAGGTGTGAATACCTGGATTCGGCATCAAGTAAACTCTTACTTACATAATAGACAAGATGTTGTGTACCTTCATGATCCTTAACAAGGACTGCACTTACTGCTTTTGAGGATACTGCAAGATATAAGGATAGCACATCGCCTTTTTCTGGTTTCATCAAGGCCGGGGCTGAGGATAGGTAATCTTTGAGAGCTCTTAAGGCATTTTCATGCTTCTCAGTCCACTCAAATTTCTTGTTCTTCCTTAGGATATCATAGAATTCTTTGCACTTCTCTGAGGATTTGGATATAAATCTGTTCAAAGCTGCTATCCTGCCTGTTAGCCTCTGGACATCCTTAGCATTGGCGGGAGATTTGATATTTACTAAGGCTTTGATTTGTTCCGGGCTAGCTTCAATGCCTCTCTTGGTCACCATGTTTCCTAAGAATTTACCTGCTTTAACACCAAAGTGACATTTTGAAGGATTAAGTTTCATGTTATATTTGTCAAGGATATCGAATGCTTCCTCCAAGACCCTTAGGTGATCCTCAGCTTTTACGGATTTTACCACCATATCATCTATGTAAACCTCCATAGTTTGTCCAATCTGATCCTTGAACATCATATTCACCAGCCTTTGATATGTTGCACTTGCATTCCTTAATCCAAACGGCATAGCAATATAACAATATATACCGGTTGGAGTCATAAAGGCCGTATCCTCTTGATCAGATGGTTCCATCTGAATTTGTTGAAATCCAGATGAAGCATCCATAAAAGTCAACAGTTCATGATCCGCCGTTGCATCCACCATGGAGTCAATGTGGGGTAATGGGAAAGGATCCTTGGGACATGCCTTATTTAAATCTGTGAAATCGACACATACCCTCCACTTTCCATTTTTCTTTTGAACAGCAACCACATTGGCCAACCATCTTGGATACTTGACCTCTCTAATCATACCTGCCCGGAGCAATTTCTCTACCTCTTCCTGGATAATGGCATTTCTTTCCGGTGTAAACTTGCTCCTTTTTTGATGGATTGGTTTGAATGACCTGTCAATGCCAAGTTTATGAGTGATAATATCCTTAGATATACCTGTCATATCCTCATGCTTCCATGCAAAGGTAGTTTTCCTCCTTTTGAGGAAGGATACGATGGTTTGTACTTAACCTTGTGGTCGTGGGTTCGAGCCCCACGGTGGGCGCCAAACTGTTTTGGTCAAAAATCTGATGAGGATAATGCAGCCAAACTCTTAGTTATGGGGTATGATGCTTGAAATGAGGAACAATGATAAGGATCACTTCAATGTAAATTGCACAAACGACACAAGGATTTATACGAGGAAAAAGCCCTTGATCAATGAATGATCTCCGGCATAAAAAACCTCGGGTGATGGAAACTACCGATCACCAAGCTCAAATTAATCAATAAATGTTTACAACTTCGGATAGTAACGAGCTAGGTACAAGGATCACTTTGGTGAAATGTGTAAAAGTGTGTGAAAATTGTTAAGTGTTTGCCGAATGCTTCAAGAGTGTAGTTGTACGAGAGTGTGTGTAGCTGAAAATGGCTAAGTGTTCTAATTACTAGCTCATCACCCCTTTAAAAATAGAAGTTAACTATGCTAACAAACTATCCGACTTTTGTGCCATGCTCCCATGTTCTCCACAACGTCCATTTCCAGTCAAAAGTGTGCGAAATACCCGTGGAATATTCCATAGCAACGTTGCCAAGACCAGGTCAAGCTTGTTACTCCTGCAAAACAATACGAAATTCAAACAATCGTTAGTATGAGGATCCTTAAGGTGATCCATGATCCTGATCCTGAAGCTCTTCTGAGGATCACTATCTGTCACAGAAGTAAGGATCATTGTTAGGATAACAAGTAAGGATCACGGGTTATTAGAAAATCCTCCCCTAACAACTAGATTTGGTATTCCTTCTGAGATTATATGTGATATTGGTTCCCAATTTATTGGGGGTAGAACTACTAACTTTTGTGACAGCTAGGGGATTAAGATGATAACATCAACACCAGTCCACCCACAAGCTAATGGTTAGGCAGAATCATCCAATAAGATCATCATCAACAATTTGAAGAAGAAGCTTGGATCCAAAAAAGGGAAATGGGCAGAAGAGTTACCTTATGTGCTTTGGGCTGATAGGACAACCCCCAAGAATGCTACAGGCCAGACTCCATTCTCTTTGGTATTTGGGGCCGAATCAGTGATCCCCACAGAAATGGTGGTCCCAACTGCTAGAACAAGTATTCGTGATCCTGAGGAAAATGATGAGAACTTGGTTCAAGACCTGGAGACTATAGAAGAAATAAGGGATCTGGCTAGCATAAGGATGGCTAGTTATCAACAAAGAATGGCTGGTGCTTACAACAAAAATGTCAGGATCAGAAAGTTCCAAATTGGTGATATGGTGTTAAGGAAAGCATTTCAAAATACCACCAATCCTGCTGATGGAAAGTTGGCCCCAAAATGGGAAGGACCTTACTTAATTGAAGCTGAGGCAGGAAAGGGGGCATATCGATTGCTAACAATGGAAGGTGATTTGCTACCTAGAGCCTGGAATGCTGTCCATTTGAAGAAATACTTCATGTGAGCAGAACCCGTGATCCTCATATCATAAGTATCCTTGAAGGATCCTTAGAGCACAGACGATCCTTACATTGGTAACATTCTAATCTCAAACTATTTCATTTCCTTACTTTCTCACATAAGGATAAGGATCTTGTATCCTCTATCCACCTTTCACGTGATTCTGAGTTTTGAAGGTTCAAGTATCCTTAGAAAAAGGATGATTATCCACAAAAGCAACCAGTTATTTGGGTTTGACCCCAGTTATTTGGGCTTGACCCCAGTTCCGCCTGTAGCGCATGATGATCCTGGTATAGTTCATGGCAGTGGGACCAGTACTCGCTTTAGGGGCTGATAATTCCATTGTACTGGCTATACCTAGGATCCTACGTATAATGGTAGACGTACCATACATCCGTTCCTAAGGTTTCTAACGTTTTCACGTTAGCTAAGGTTTTGGCATTTTCATGCCACTAAGTTTGGATAGTCGCCAGTTAGGGCCATACTCCAGTTTACACACGATCCTTGGGCTTGTCCCCAGTTATCCTTGGGCTTGTCCCCAGTTATCCTTGGGCTTGTCCCCAGTTACTAACTTTTATTTTATATTGGCTTAGTCCCAAGTCATGTTCTATTCCAGGTCTTTGAAGTTAAACAACCAAGGATCCTTGATCCTTACTTCTTACTAAGGTTTGTCTTATAGTTATCCTGGTTATGGTATTAAGGATTAGGATCCTAACTTGGATCCTCAGGTATGATCCTTAACTATTTTAATTTTGTTTATTGTTTATTTGAATAACCCTTGTACTTTGACAACTGAACTCATGATCCTTAAAATATACTACTTTTGGAATTTTTCAACTGTAGGATATTTGATCCTGGATCATATCCTAAATATTTTTTATCTAATTTGTTCAACTTTTCTTATTTAAACAAGTGTATATCAGAACAATTGAAAATTAAAAGGATATACAAGGATAACAACACATGATAAGCCAAAAAAGATTAAAGTTATTTTATTAACAAAGGATTAACCATCAAAAGTTGTCAAAATTGCCAACCCACGTTTCTACCAGCAAAACGTGGCCCGTCCACATGGGTTGGCAACGGGTGTCCATTGTTTGTGTGGTCATAGCATGCAGGAAATAAAAGGCGGCAGGATCACAATGGCTTCATTCCCCAAATAGAGGATCCCTCCACCATTTGTAATCCTACCTATTGTCCAAAGGATCCTAGATCCTTAACCCTAAAACTATTGTTTAAGTACAAACCAACCATTGTTTAACAAAAACTACCATCAAACCTAAAAAATTGGGCTCCGGCTATGTCTAGAAATGTCCATCATTGCCCAATCATGCAGCCTACACCTTCGCTGCATCACCATCCCCAGCTCCACTAGCTTCACCACCATGATCCCTGCCACTACCTCCAGCCTCGATCGTCAGGATCTCCTCAGCCTCCTTCTCGTCATCCAGCTCAGCCAGCCTTGCCTTCCAGCCTTCCACATCCCAGGTGCTCCTATCGAAGTCAGGATCCTGAGCGTCCAAGGCCATCTGCAATTTGGTCTTATACATCGCTATGGCAGCAGAGACTTTAGCATCCTGGGTGATCTCATGCTTCTCGTAATCAGCATTGATTAACACCTTGGCCAACTCATTTTTGGCATTTTGGAGGTCTTTTTGGAGGTCGGCAATCTTAAGATCCTTGAGCAGTGCAACTTGTTAGAGGTCAGCAATCTTCCTATCCTGCTCCTCAACGTTCCCCACATAATCTTCAATCTCAGCAAATTTCTGCAAAGAAGATAAAGAACAGTTCAAGACCAGGTGATCCTCAAACAAGCTGGATACCAAAGCAGGGACAGTGATCCTTACATCGTTGAAGTACTCAAGGAATTGGTGGCGGATCAGAGACAGACCTTGCAGATCCTCAGCTTCAGAGGCTTTTCTTTTCTTGCCTCCCCTTCCTTTGGAGGATGCCTTGGGGATCGAAGCAGTTGGGCTAGCAGGAAACTTTTTCTTGGTGGATCGCACGTTATCTAGATCGGTCACGCTGAACTTGGAGGCGGATCTTGAAGCTTTTCCAGCACCTGCACAATCAAAGCAAGATAAGTATCATTATCCTATTTCTATTTAACTATTTATTCAAATTTTTAACTATATGAAGAACAGGATACTTACTTGACATGGTGACTGAGCCTGAGGATACCTCTTGTGAATCCTGGGTGATTGTCTTGAATGATCTTGTTTCAGGACTGAGTTTCCTAAAGGCAGCAAGCCTTTCTTTGGTAGCAGGAGACGGTATGAGGTGTGAGACAGTAACAGCTGCATAACAAAAAACAAAAGGGTATCAGTGATCCTTATACAAAAGGAAGACTGTTTGGTGATCCTTCTCAGGATCCTCTATCCTACCATGGGTGGACCACTCCTTGGGTAGATCCTTTCCGTTTGGAATAGAGTCTCTTCTGACGAAGAAGAAGCGTCGTTTCCAATTTGTATCGTTTTTGGTAGCTTTAAAAATGGGGTGTTCTTCACCAGGTTTACGTTTAAACAAGTATCGGTGGGATCCAAAGGTAGTGAGATCATACATCTCGGCCAGCTCTGACATTCCTAGGTCAATCCCCTCTTGCTCAATGATCCTCTCAAGGGTATACAAAACCCTCCAGATCATTGGCATAGCTTGGATATAAGAAATGCCAGTAAGAGAGAAGAAGGATTGGGTAAAGGCTGGAAAAGGATAGGTATAGCCTATGGTGAACGGAGTAACAGGAAAGGCAATCCAAGTTTCAGAAACATGATCACTCAAAGCAGTGGGATCAAAGGATTTGAATATGGCGTTCGCTGGGAAGCAATAGCGGATTCTGTCGATCTGTGGATCAGTGAGACAACAGTGTTCTTTTGCGGAATCTTTGATGATCCCTTGGCTTTTCAGAGGGCTGTTCTTCTGGTGATCCTTAGCGGGAGAGTTCCGGAGCATCATTTTCGACGAGATGATGGTAAAAGAAGTAAAACAGAGTAAGAGAAGGAAGAAGAGGAAAAGAGAATACCTGATTGATCTTCGGATGAGAATTTAAAGGGAGTTTCTCTTGGATTTAAATGCAATTTGATCCTATCTCTAACTCATATTTATAATGATGAATTTGCAGGGTAAGTCACCTCAGTGACGTCAGGATTGCAACATATAGTTCGATTCTAACGGCTATATATCCGCTAGTTTGTTGCGGATAAGATCGATAAAATACAACTCGTTTATTTACATGATCACTCCTTATATTTTGGGGGCAATTGTTAGGGGAGGATTTCTTAATGACCTGTGATCCTCAAGTGTTATCCTGTTTGGTGATCCTTACTTCTGTGACAATTAGTGATCCTCAGAAGTGCTTCAGGATCAGGATCATGGATCATCCTAAGGATCCTTATACTAATGATTGTTCACTTTGAATTCGGTGTTGTATTGCAGGAGTACCGGTGTGGACTTGGTCATGGCGATATTCCTGGAGCATATTCCCTTCAATTCTGCACGTGCTTGACCGTTATGAACGTTGTGGAGAACGTGGGGAGAAGGCACGAAATGCGGACAATTAGTTAGGCTAGATATTTTCTATTTTTAAAGGGGATAGCAAGCTATTATTAGAACACATGGCTATTTTTTGGCTACACACACTCGTACAACTGCATTCATCATCTCACGGCGAAACACTTAGCAATTTTCATACATTTCCACACGATACACTATAGTGATCCTTGTACCTAGCTCGCTATCATCCGAAGTTGTAAAAGAATTATTGTTTAATTTGAGTTGGTGATCGGTAGTTTCCATCACCTGAGGTTTTTTATGCCGGAGATCATTCATTGATCAAGGGCTTTTTCCTCGTATAAATCTTTGTGTCACTTGTGCAACTCATTTCTGAGTGATCCTCATTGTTGTTTACCAATTCAAGCATCATACCCCGTAACAAAGAGTTTGGTTGCATTATCCTTGTCTGATTTTTAACCAAAACAAGCACTATGAAGACAAATTCAAAGCGATGACCCAGGAGCATCAAGCTGGCATTCACAAGGCCAATGAGGATGCCCAAGCCAAGCTGGATGCTGCCCATCTTCAATACCAGCTGGATATGAATTCCTACCAGGATGGACTCAAAGGATCTGTTGTAATTTCCCTTCTCCAAGCCAGGTTAAGGATGGCCTATGAGGCCAAAGCTTTGGGCTTTGAATGCCCCTCCTGGAATGTCAATGCTTGGGAGGCGAGATTAAAAGATCTCGGAGGCAATCCCGTGGAACATCCTACGAATCATACTGGTGAAGAGCCTTCCAAGGCGGCAGAAGAGGCGACCGATGCTGGTGGTGATGCTGAGAAGAATCCCGAGGGTGATGCTGATGCGGGTGCTGGAGGAGACACTGCTGGTCAAGAAGGTGCTGCTCCTTGAAAGCAGCAAAGTGGGCAATGATGGATGTTTGTGCCTAGGCCGGAGGCCACTTTTTTAAGTTTGTTGGTTATGCTTGTTAAACAATTTCTATTTCCTGTCTTCGAACAATTTACATTTCCTACACTAAGACAATATGATGGCCAAAGGTGGATGGGTCCTGGGTTTCAGGATGAAGCCCTTGGTTATCAATTAGTATGGTTTGTTTTGAACAATATAACAGTTGAATGTGGATGGGTCTCGGTTTGAGATGAAGCCTTCAACTATTAAGTAAATATGGTTAGAAACTAATTGTGCTTTTGGTGGATGGATCTCAGTTTGAGATGAAGCCAAAAGCACAACTTTTGCTATGTTAATAATATAACCTTCTTTTGACTTATTCATTATTGTTTTTCATTGCTTAGTTTGAATTTCAATGTTCCAAACTTAGTGCAATTATTTTTTATGAAAATATCTTGATCAGAATACTCGCAAATATCCTATTAAGACTTTCATCAAATAGGGTTTCTATAATTCAAACAATTCAGATAAAGTTTCCTAAGAAAAAGGATAGTTTACTTTTATTTTACAAAGCTTGTTTTGATATTAGATGTTTGACATGAATACAGTTTTAATTTTCGATCAAGTCCCAAACATTCCAACCAAATATCCTGAAACATATTCTAAAAATATATTTTAAAAGTATATCCTGAGAACATATCCTAATCAGGATAATGATAAATGTTATAATCACACTTTTGTCAAACATATTTTAAAAAATTGAACGATTTAGATAAGGTCTTCAAAGGAAAGATCATACCAGAAGTAGAGTGCAATCCTATTCTCAATCTTCAATCCTTTTACAATCTTTCCAACGATGATGTTCCCAGTCTGGGACACTTAGTGTACTGGGTCCAAGCTTGATCCTTTGAGCTTTGCACGATTGCCTCAGTAGGAATGTCCCCTATGCATTATGTCTTTGAATACTTAGAAATTTTTTGGACATCAATTGCAACTGTTTGAATAATTTTTGTATTACAGGGATAAACCCTAAAATATAATGGAGATAAACCCTTAGTGTTCTGGGGATAAACCTATAAGTATTCTGGGGAAAATCCCAAGTTTTCATGTGCTACAGGCGAGAGTGTATTGTCACACCCCCAAAATCCACACGCGGAGTATCACCGCTTGGAGGCGTGACATGACCAGGATCAAGCCACCAATCATATTGAACATAGTATATAATAATCAAAGTAGTTTGTAAAACCCAATTCAATACAATTGATGTTCAAACCAAACATAGTTTAAGTAGCGGAAGCATAATATGAAAACCCAATGTATGTAATAAGTTCAAGTGTTATAAAGTTTAACATAACATCCACGATCCATGCTCCACAACGACCTGCTCCTCCGTGTGCAAGCTCCATATGTACCTAAGGTCCTGCAAGGCATGCAGTAGAGAGTCAACAACTAGTTGAGCGAGTTCATAGTTTATAGTTCAGTAATTGTAATAGTATAGTAAGCCTTGTGTTCGTTCATTAAGTCATGTATCGTATTAGTTCGTATCGCGGCCCTCTAGGCATGTATGCGAAGATTCGGTAAAGTTTCCAAGTATTCTAGACTAGGTATATTTGTATCGCGGCCACCCGGCACATGTGCGAAGTTTAGTGTTTAGTTCGCAGCCTTCCTAGGCATGTGTGCGAAGATTAGTCATAATATCGCAGCCAACCCCGGCGTGTGTGCGAAGATCAGTTCTATAAGTATCACTAGTCTAGTCGTATCTTATCAATAACCCATCCTCACCCGAGGACCATATAACTAAGTTCCATAAGCGAGGTAAGTACAAGTAAATAATCAGAACCCATTCCCACCCTGGGAACCCCATGCCTTGGCTGTGTGAACTCACCTTGGTTTGCTCGGTATGCTAAATACGTGCTCACAGGTAATCAGTCAAGTCCTTGGATTGATTCTAGACAGAAAGAGGGAATCAAGAGTGATGAAGAACTTGTGCCAATGATGATGATGATGATTGCTAGAGAGGATCAGAGAATGTGAAGTACGTGTTTTGTTTCTTTGGTGTGGTGATTAGTGAATGATTAGGGTTAAGAATGATTAGGATTTCACTAATTACTCTATACATCCCTAAGTATCATATTTTACATAAGTACACCATCTCAAAATAATTCACAGTTTCACCACCAAGTTTATACATTTGCCAACACTTAACACATAACCATGCATAATCACAAAACACTTTATTGTTATCAAAACGTATACAATTACAAAGTAAACCAATTGTGCAAATAAACACTAAACAAGGAGTGAACGTGCAATAACTGTGAAAGTAGAATCTTGGAAACTCGAGTTGTCACATGTATAAACTCCAAGACTTAGAAAGGTGAAAACCTTTAAACCTTAGAGAGTATGAAAATACCCTTTCGCGAGAGAGGGTGGTCAATCCTCATATACCTTTAGGATCCAGGATATAGCCAACAATAATGAAATTGTCAGCCACTTTTACATGGACAGGTCTTGCTATCTTGAACTATCCCTGGATAACTTGCGCTCTAGGCGGTGTGTTTAAACCCAATTCGAGAGAATACCTTTAAACCTATGAAGGGATCAGGATCCCTTAAACGTGAGAGAGGGGGCCAATCCTCTAATCTTTCGAAATATCCTGAGTGTGCATCCCGGAGTTATATCCTAAAGCATATTCTGCAAAACAACCTTAAACTAAGGTGGGTGTTAGCCTGGCTAACACCCCCCCGTTGCTTAAGTTAGTACTGGGTTCAAACAAAATAAAATAGAATTGTATTTAAAAGAGATAGAATTCATACCATTCTGAGTTAGAAATTAAATTCTAAACTCACTTGAAATAGGCTTTGAGGTGTATAGCATTCCAGGATCTTGGTAGTATACCCCCTCCATATTCTTAAGCCGGTATGCTCCTTTCCCCGATTCCAATTCAATCTCATAAGGTCCTTCCCACTTAGGAGCTAACTTTCCATCAGCAGGATTAGTAGTATTCTGAAAAGCCTTTCTTAATACCCAATCTCCAACATGAAACCTTCTAGTCCTTATATTCTTGTTGTATGCTCTAGATATCCTATGTTGATATGTTGCCATCCTTAGCATTGTTGCATCTCTTATCTCATCAATAGTATCCAATTCTTGGCATAAGTCTTCAGAATTCTGCTCAGGATCCCGGAGATTGGATCTCGCTGTAGGTATCGCCATTTCTGTCGGGATCACTGCTTCTGCTCCAAATACTAAGGAAAATGGGGTTTGGCCAGTTGCACTTTTTACTGAGCCCATAAAACAAAGGGTAATTATTCTGCCCATCTTCCTTTCTTAGCTCCTAGTCTTTTCTTCAAATTGTTGACAATTATCTTGTTCGAGGATTCTGCTTGTCCATTTTCTTGAGGATGTACCGGTGTGGATGTGATCATTTTAATTCCCCAACTCTTGCAAAAGTCAGTAGTCCTCTTACTTATAAACTGAGAACCATTGTCGCAAATTATCTTAGCTGGTACTCCAAATCTAGTCAGGATATTCCTTTTTATGTAGGATACTACTTCTTGGTCTCTAACTTGAACAAATGCTTCAGCTTCAACCCATTTAGAGAAATAATCAGTCATTGCCAGCATGAAGACTTTTACTCCTGGAGCCTTTGGCAATTTTCCTACTTTATCCATTCCCCACTTCATAGCCAAGGGGAAACAATAGGATACAGTGGTTCCGCAGGCTGATGTAATATATTACTGTGTCTTTGACATGCATAACATCTTCGAGCATATTCTGCAGCATCTTTCCTCATCGTCGGCCAATAGTATCCTGTTCTTAATACCTTCAAGAATAACAACCTGCCCCCAGTATGGTTACCACAATCCCCTTCGTATATATCCTGAAGCACTTCTTTGGTTTCGGGATCCTCCAAGCACCTCAGATATGGTCCTGCAAGAGATTTCTTGTACAAAACATTATTTATAATAGTGAATCGTGATACCTTCATTCTAAAGGCCTTAGGATTCTCATCCTTTGGGATGTGTCCTTCCTTGAGATATCTCATGATTGGAGCCGTCCAGGACTTAGGATCCTCCTTGGGATACTCATCATCAGGATCCTGAATACTTACTACTTCCATGTCCTGAGATTTGAGAAGATCCGTCGCAGGATACAGGATATGTAATATTGGTATTTGAGTTCCCTCCGGTATCCTGATTGATGATCCTAGATTTGCCAAGCCATCTGCTTCAACATTATCCTCTCTCGGTACCTGTTCAAGTGTAAAAACATTGAAATATCCTGCTAATTTTTTGAGAATTTCGAGATACTCGATCAATTTCTCACCTTTAACTGCATAGGTCCCATTAAAATGATTAGTAATTAACAAGGAATCAACAAATACTTGTAACTTTTTAACATTCATATTCCTGGCTAACTCTAATCCTACAATCAAAGCTTCGTATTCTGCTTCATTATTAGTGGTAGGAAACTCACACCTAATAGCCTGGGGTAATATGTCCCCCCTGTGGTGATTTTAATAGTATACCCAAACCTACACCTCTTACATTAGATGCACCATCAGTATATAATGTCCAGGATTCTAAATTTTCTCCTAGCTATTGTACTTCTAGGTCTACTTCATTTTGAATATCACTATTGGAATTAGCCACAAAGTCAGCTAGAGCCTGAGACTTTATGGCATTTCTAGGTTCATATACTAGATCATAGGCACTTAATTTTACTGACCACTTAGCCATCCTGCCTGACATCTCAGGTTTCCTAAGCACATTTTTAATAGGATAATTAGTTTTAACATAAATCCTATGTGTCTCAAAATAATGCCTAAGCTTTGTCGATGCCATGACTAAGGGCAATATCTATTTTTCTAGATGAGAATATATAGTTTCAGCATCTAATAAACTTTTGCTAACATAATAGACAGGATATTGCTGACCTTCGTGATCCTTTACCAGGACAATACTTACCGCATTCCCTGATACTGCAAGATACAGGGATAATGGTTCACCATTCTCGGGCTTCATCAATAGAGGTGCAGTTGAGAGATACTGCTTTAATTCCTTCAAGGCTGCTTCATGCTTCTCTCCCCATTCGAATTTCTTATACTTCTTTAGGATATCATATAATTCCTTACATTTTTCCGAGGATCTTGATATAAACCTGTTTAATGCTGCTACTTGCCCTATTAATCTTTGTACATCTTTCATATTTGAAGGTGACTTGATGTCCAAGATAGCTTTAATCTGCTCTGGGGTTGCTTCTATACCCCTTTTGGTCACCATGTATCCTAGAAACTTTCCTGCTCCCACTCCAAAATGGCATTTGACAGGATTTAGTTTCATGTTGTACTGGTCTAGGATATCGAATGCTCCCTTAGTATCCTGGAGGTATACCTCAATGTATCCTCAGCTTTTTTAGATTTTACCACCATATTATCGATGTATACCTCCATGGTGTCCCCCAGCTTGTCTTTGAACATCATGTTTAGCAATCTTTGGTATGTTGCACCTGCATTTTTTAAACCAAAAGGCATTGCAGTATAACAATAAATACCTGTCGGTTTCATGAAAGCAGTATCCTCCTGATCCGAGGGTTCCATTTGTATCTGCTGGAATCCTAAGGAGGCATCCATGAAGGTTAACATCTCGTGGCCAGCAGTAGCATCCACCAATAAATCAATATGAGGTAAGGGAAATGGGTCTTTGGGACACGCTTTGTTTAAGCCTGCGTAGTCTACACACACTCTACATTTCCTGTTTTTCTTTTGCACCACAACTACATTTGCTAGCCATTTGGGAAATTTCACTTCCCTAATCATCTTGCTTTTTAATAATCTTTCAACTTCTTCCTGAATGATAGTGTTCCGCTCTGGAGCAAACTTCCTTCGTTTCTGTTGCACAGGCTTGAAAGACCTATCAATTCCGAGCTTGTGAGTTATAATATCCTTGGAGATACCTGTCATATCCTCGTGTTTCCACGCGAATGTTGACATCCTACATTTCAAAAAGTTAGTCAATTGATTTTCAATATCTTGAGGGATATTGGTACCTACGAGCACCGAGATATCTGGATTATCCTGATCCAGGATAATTTTCTTTACATCCAGCTCTGAAGCCTCCACGATATCTTGGGCTCGCATCTTTAATTGCTATGCTGCATTAGGCTTTGTCGAGGATTTCATCAAAGAAGAATAACACTTATTTGCTTCCTGCTGATCACTCTCCACCTTGACTACTCCCCAGGGGGTAGGGATCTTGATGCATTGATGATAGGTTGACGGTACTGCTTTCATATCATGGATCTAGGGCCTACCCAATATAATATTATAGCAGGATAAGGAGTCCATGACACAAAAGCGCTGCATTGAGTTGACCCCTTCAACATACACACGCAACTTTATCTCTCCCATGGTATTCTTGGCTTCTCCACTGAACCCAACGAGCACAGTGGATTTCGAAGTAATATCCATCGGGGATGCATTCATCCTCTTCAATGTTTCCAGCTGAATTATGTTGACGGAGCTGCCATTATCCTCCAGTATCATGCGCACAAAATAGTTAGCAACATATAAATTTATTACCAAAGCACCATGGTGAGGATCCTGGACAGTATCCCTGTCATCACCATCGAACGTGATCAGTTTATCAGTCTTGAGGGTTGACATCCTGGTTGGCTTATCTCCCCTCTCTGCCTTGGCCTCCTTCGCGTGCCTTTTTGCCGCAGAATATGATGTCCCGCAAATGTCGGGTCCTCCTGAAATGAAGTTAATTATCTTGGCATCCGCAGGAGGTGATGCTGCTCGTTCAGGATCCTTCTCAGTATCCTGACCCTTATTCTTCTTTCTTCCCAGGAGGTCCTTCATATATCCCTTGCTCAAGAGATAGCTTATTTCTTTCCTCAGAGCAATGCAATCCTTAGTAACATGTCCGAAATCCTCATGGAAGGCACACCATTTGGACTTATCCTTCCAATCAGCTTTTTGTTGAATCTTCCGGGGCCACCTTGCTTTGTCTCCTAAACCCTGCATAGCATACATCAGTTCAGGTATATTATTAGAAAAACAATATTCAGACAACTCAGGATACTCCTCAGGATCCTCGTCTTTAACAGCATTCATTTTTTTGCTGTCATTCCTGCCATATGGCTTAGAGCGATTTGGTTTATACGAGGATTCTGATTTCCTGTTGGTTGACTCATAGGTTGTGGATGAATTCATCCTCTCTTGCATCTTTTTGTCATCCTCCAGTCGAATATATCTTAAAGCCCTGTTCCGAGCTTCATCCAGGTTCCTACAAGATCCTGGTAAAATTGAGAATCTTTTGGCAATCCCATCTTGAAAGCCTGCACAGCCATTGCAACATCAAGATGCGGGATATCTAAGGATTCCCGGCTAAACTTTTTCACATAATCTCTCATGGATTCCTGAGGTCCTTGAGTTATCCTGTAGAGATCACTGGTTAGTTTTTCAAAACTTTGACTGCAAGAAAATTGACTATTAAATAAATTGATTAAATGAGCAGACGATGTAATTGAATGAGGAGGAACATTTAAGAGCCATTTTAATGCCGATCCTGTTAAGGTAGAACCAAAACCCTTGCAGAGGCATGCTTCCTTGAGATCTGGAGGGATAGGGTTGATTTCCATCCTTTCCCTATACTGGTCAATATGCTCTTCAGGATCCGTAGTTCCGTCATAGAGCTTCATGTTGGGGGTCTGAAATCTTTTTGGGATTTCAGCATCACAAATAGGATATGCAAACCGGGATATCCTGTGGCTGTCTTGGGGTACTTCTAGAATTGGCTGGACCACCCCAGGTACACTGGATATCATGTCCTTCAATTTCTGAAGCTCCCTAGAAAATGCTGATGTCATAACTGCATCCTGCAAAGATCCAATACCATTAGTTGCAAGAGTATTATTATTATTAGATACGTTACCAGTATGAGGATTCTGGCCATATCCAGAAGTATGTCCTGAGCTTCTCACAGTTGACACCCTGACTGAAGAGGGTATCTCAGGAGTATGATTCTGAGAATGGCTAGGCACAATATTCCCCATGTTATCCTCAGTATATACTGTGAAACTGAAGTTCAAAGCTCTGGGTTGCAAGGGAGTGATAGTATCCTCAGCGGGCATGTTTGAGCTGATTTCAAGAGTTGTATCTCTCTCATCGGCATTTGGTTGGTCTCCTGTTGTTGCCTCATCTGTTCCTGAACACTACCAAACAAAGTTAGAATTTCTTCATTAGAGGCCAAAACAGGAGCAGATCCCTGAATATTGCAAGTGGGGATAACATCTCGAGCCACATGAATTTCAGTTCTTTGTGAAGAGGCTTGCGTTCTCAGAGGAGGTGGTGGAAGCACCGAACCAATTGTGTTGGTGCATGTTTGTGACAACAGCTTAGATTTGGTCTTTGGATATCTTGTAATTAGTTAAACGATAAACGGTTAGCGGGTTTTGCTTTGTAATAGTTAGTTGTAATGTTTGGGCTAACTAAACCCAAAGGATTGGGTGATGGGGGGCGAATTGGGCCTGTCCAATTCGCAGCCCAGGAGTCTTTAACCTAGCGCAGTTGTGAACCTTGTGTTATATAAACAAGGTTAGACATTAGGGTTAAGGTTAATCAGCCAAAACAGAGTTTGAGAGAGTATTTTCGTGAGAGCAATTAGGCTTGGACGAAATTTGTAGTTGGTTAGGGTTTGATTGATTGTAATTCATCTTGATTGATAATCAATAGAAACCCGGTTTGAAAGTGAATTGCAGTTTCTGTTTCTACACGTTTTCTACTGATTCTGATCAAGAGGATTCCGCACTGTTGATTGGAAAGACGATTCTGTTAAAGATCCATAACATCAAGGGGACCTACAAATTGTTGCAGAGGTTGTAGTAGACACGGTGGAAGAGCTCATGTTTGATCTCAACGCCATTGAAATATTGTAGCAAAAAGTTTTGAAAACAGAAAACCAAGTAACGATTTTGCAAAAGCTTTTAGTAGAAATAGCACCACTTGCCCCATGGTGGGCGCCAAATTATTTTGGTCAAAAATTACCAAAGCAATTAAGTGATAAAATTACTTAAGTGAGGTAGTGTACTAAGAAAGTGTATCGAAAATATGCTAGTTTAATTCTTTACAAAAACAGTTATCAGGATACGGCTCAAGATATCGAGCTGTATCTACAATCAAACAATAAGCAAAAATGTAAAGGGTGACACATGATGTACGAGGAAAGCCCTTGATCAATCTAGATCGTCGGCACAAAACCTCGGGAGCTGACAATCGCAGCTGCCTTGTTCTTTTTATTACTTCAAATATCAGGATACAATGCAGGATATGATGCGGATCAACTAAGTGTTACAATACGATTTGAATATAAGTGTAAGTGTCTTGTGAGTGTTTGCAGCTAGAGAGAAAGAGAGTTCGAGAGATAGTGTGTGTTCTTATCTGATCTGATCACTCCTATTTATAGTAAAACAAAACCAGCTAACTAGCCTACAAATCCGGGATATAACGAATATTCCCGTAGTGAATATTGTAGTCTAGATCTTCCGGCTTCAACGTCCATAATCAAACAGATTTGCCCGAGTCCTTGGGAGAAGAAGTCTAATTGAACGTTATAAACTTGCACCATTAATCTGCACGTGAATTAATTAGTTACTACCAGGATACTGTATCAGGATGTTACCAAAATCCTGATCAGGTATCATGATCACAACAAAAGAAACATATTCAGAATATTATTCAGGATATATAAGCAGTAAACCGCCCATAACAGGTTCCATGATCTGTTAAGAGTGATCCCCTATCTGGTGACTCCTGAATTTAATTGAGCGCTACATCTAGGGATTGGCTCCGGAATTTCGCAGCATGGTGACTGTGGCGAAACCCACAACGATCACTCAGGCTGTGACTCTGGCTGTCAGCCTTACTGAAGATGATGTTCGTATGTAGAAGTTATCGTTGAAACATACTGACAAAACCGAGACGCATGCTGAGTCGTCTGGTGATAAAAAAGAGGAAGCATTCGAATCTGAGCCAAACAACGCATAACAACAATATGGGTTCCAGCAATAAGAAACGTGAACCCAATCCACCCAAGGAAACGAAAGCCCTTGTAGCTATGAATGACGCTCCTACCAGAGGATACCAGGGCACTCTGCCCAAATGCAATCAGTGCAACCGTCACTATGAAGGAGTTTGTCGCATTCCAAAATGTGACAAGTGTGGAAAACTGGGTCACCGCACCGAGAAATGTTGGGGAAAAGGTAATGGAAATGGTTACATAAATGGGAATGGCAACCGAAACGGTGCTGGTAATGGGAACGGTAATGGAAATGGCAATGGTAATGGTAACCGCAGTGGTAAAGGAACTGGGCAGAACCACAGATGCTTCGGATGTGGTAGCAAAGAGCATTTCAAGAAAGATTGCCCAAGGGAAAATAACGCTCAGGCTCGAGCATTTGTGATTGGAGCAAGGAACGCACGCGAGGACCCTAATGTGGTCACCGGTACGTTTCTCGTTAACAATCACTTGGCATCCATATTATTTGACACTGGTGCCGATTATAGTTTCATGTCTGTGGAATTTAAACGTATGCTTGGAATAGAATCTAGTAGATTAGACATTCCTTATTCCATAGAACTAGCTGACGGTAAACTTGTTGAATCGGGCGAAGTTGTTAGGGGTTGTACATTAGAACTTGGTGAGCGAAGATTTAGTATCGACCTCTTACCTATTCAATTGGGTAGCTTCGATGTGGTGGTCGGAATGGACTGGTTGTCCAAGAGTAAGGCTGAAGTTGTTTGTCACGAGAAAATCATTTGCATCCCTCTTGCGAATGATGAAACACTCATCATGCATGGAGAGAAAAGAGACACACCTCTGCGAATTATCAACTGTATGAAGGCGCAGAAGTGCTTATTGAAAGGATGCGTTGCATTCTTGGTGCACGTAGTAGATAAGAAGGCTGAGGAGCCGAAACTCGAAGACATTCCTGTGGTGAAGGAACTTCCTGATGTTTTTCCTGAAGATTTTCCAAGACTACCTCCGCAAAGATAGGTCGAATTCCATATTGACTTGGTTCCAGGCGCCGCTCCTGTAGCCAAGGCACCATATCGACTTGCGCCATCCAAGACGCAAGAAATATCTACACAAATCCAGGAGTTGTTGGATAAAGGAGTCATAAGGCCAAGCTTCTTGCCTTGGGGAGCTCCAGTGTTGTTCATAAACAAGAAGGATGGAACACTGCGGATGTGTATCGATTATAGAGCATTAAATAAGCTCACTATCAAGAATCGGTATCCACTACCCCTGATTGACGACTTATTCGATCAATTACAAGGATCGAGTTATTACTCCAAGATCGACCTTCGGTCTGGCTTCAGTTAAGGATCCAATAAGAGAGTATACCGAAGACTGCGTTCAGGACATGTTATGGGCATTACGAGTTCCTTGTGATGCCATTTGGATTGACGAACGCAGCAAAAGTATTTATGGATCTGATGAATCGTGTTTGCAAACCATATCTCGATAAATTTGTGATTGTATTTATCGATGATATTCTGATTTATTCCCGAACGAAAGAGGAGCACGAACAACACCTCAGGACCATTCTAGAACTACTAAAGAAAGAGAAGCTTTATGCAAAGTTCTCAAAGTGTGAATTCTGGATTCGCAAAGTACAGTTCCTTGGTCATGTTGTGAACGAGAAGGGTATTCATGTTGACCCAACGAAGATTGAAGTAATAAAGAATTGGGAAGCCCCCAAAACACCAACCGAAGTTCGACAATATTTGGGCTTAGCGGGCTATTACCGTCGATTTATCGAGAACTTCTCCAAGATAGCTCAACCGCTGACTTCCCTTACACAGAAGGACAAGAAGTATAACTGGGGTGATAAGCAGGAAGAAGCCTTCCAACTTCTCAAAAGCAAACTATGTGATGCACCAATACTATCTTTACCCGAAGGCACTGAGGACTTTGTGGTATACTGCGACGCTTCGTGTCAAGGTTTGGGTTGCGTGCTTATGCAACGCCAAAAGGTCATCGCCTACACATCGCGACAGTTGAAAGTTCGTGAGAAGAATTACACCACACACGACCTGGAGCTAGGCGTGGTGGTGTTTGCCTTGAAGATCTGGCGACACTATTTATATGGTACTCGATGTACTATCTTCACTGATCACAAGAGTTTCCAGCACATATTTCATCAGAAGGAATTAAACATGTGTCAGCGACGATGGGTTGAGTGGTTGAACGATTATGACAGTGAAATTAAGTACCATCCTAGAAAAGCAAACGTAGTAGCAGACGTTTTAAGTAGAAAGCAAAGGGTTAAGACCCTAAGGGTTCGAGCATTGGAAATGACTATTCGAACGAATCTCACTGCACGCATTCATGTCGAACAACAAGAAGCCCTTAACAAGAAGAATCTTAGAGTTGAATATCTCCGTGGTATGGAGAAGAAATTGGTGCCAAACAAAGAGGGAACCTTTTACTTAATGGGAACTGTTGGACCCAGTATGGCCTAAACAACTTCTTTTCACGTAATATGGCAAGTAATTTCAGTAGATGTGAAAAAGATGTGCGGAAATGGAAATCAGACTTTCAAGAAACAAGACCTGCAGAATTATCAAGTTTATATCACTTTGAAACAAAATAGTTTAACAAGGTGATTGTAAGATTATTATCTAATACAAATGAATCTTGAATTTTGTGGGTGAGAAGAGCAATGGAGTTTGGGTGTTTGTATGTGAATGCTAGGCTTCAAACTCAATTATCTTCTGCTGGTTGAGCCTTCTATTTATAGAAGGCTGGATGCATGAATAAACAATAGTTTATTCATGCAATAAGTCCTGCAAAAAGTGGCCATTTGACATATACATTGAATTATTCGTTCAAGTTGCCTTTTTCATCATGAGATCCAATAATGACAACTTGCTTCGGTAAGTGTGGCAGGATAGAGTCAATTTCAGACAAGTGGGGTATTCCATCAGAATTCTGATGAATCCACTTCATCAGAATTTCTGATAAACAAATCATCAGAAAAATCTTGATGATCATAATCGTCAGAAACTGATGATATTTCATCAGAAATATCATCAGATCCAGCAGAAGTGACCTTTACTGATAATCCAATTCAACTCTTGATCAACTTGTAATTCTTTGAAGTAGATGCTGTGCATTTCAGTTGTCCCATCTGATCTTCTTCTTCTTGTTGTGATCTTCAGGACTGTTATCTATTCAGAGATCCAGTTGATTGAGATTTTCTTCAATACTTACAAATAAAGTTTCCTAACAGTTTCACCCTAAGTATTGTAAGAAAATGAACTACCTCATGAATATAAAATTTCCAAATAGTGGAAACATAATACTTGCAAATTTAAACTAGTTGCTGAAGTTTTGAAAAACAAATTACATAAAAGATGAAATTGAAATAAACAAGTTTCTTCAATTCAGCTCCACTCTCTTGTTTACAACCCCTATCTTTAACTGTTTCTTGTAGGAGATATACTTGTTGCAGCTGACATACATGTCTTTGTACCATTCTCTTGCTTGGATCCATTGACTTGGTTCCAGGCGCCGCTCCTGTAGCCAAGGCACCATATCACTTGCGCCATCCAAGACGCAAGAATTATCTACAAAACTCCAGGAGTTGTTGGATAAATGATTCATAAGGCCAAGCTTCTTGCCTTGGGGAGCTCCAGTGTTGTTCATAAACAAGAAGGATGGAACACTGCGGATGTGTATCGATTATAGAGCATTGAATAAGCTCACTGTTAAGAATCGGTATCCACTACCCCTGATTGACGACTTATTCGATCAATTACAAGGATCGAGTTATTACTCCAAGATCGACCTTTGGTCTGGCTACCATCAGTTAAGGATCCAAGAAGAGAGTATACCGAAGACTGCGTTCAGGACATGTTATGGGCATTACGAGTTCCTTGTGATGCCATTTGGATTGACGAACGCACCAGAAGTATTTATGGATCTAATGAATCGTGTTTGCAAACCATATCTCGATAAATTTGTGATTGTATTTATTGATGATATTCTGATTTATTCCCGAACGAAAGAGGATCACGAACAACACCTCAGGACCATTCTAGAACTACTAAAGAAAGAGAAGCTTTATGCAAAGTTATCAAAGTGCGAATTCTGGATTCGCAAAGTACAGTTCCTTGGTCATGTTGTGAACGAGAAGGATATTCATGTTGACCCAACTAAGATTAAAGCAATAAAGAATTGGGAAGCCCCCAAAACACCAACCGAAGTTCGACAATATTTGGGCTTAGCGGGCTATTACCGTCGATTTATCGAGAACTTCTCCAAGATGGCTCAACCGC
Source organism: Helianthus annuus (assembly GCF_002127325.2). Classification (NCBI taxonomy): domain Eukaryota; kingdom Viridiplantae; phylum Streptophyta; class Magnoliopsida; order Asterales; family Asteraceae; genus Helianthus; species Helianthus annuus. The sequence goes on along the minus strand of NC_035437.2, from coordinate 117,201,921 downwards.
TGACTTCCCTTACACAGAAGGACAAGAAGTATGACTAGGGTGATAAGCAGGAAGAAGCCTTCCAAGTTCTCAAAAGCAAACTATGCGATGCACCAATACTATCTTTACTAGAAGGCACTGAGGACTTCGTGGTATACTGCGACGCTTCGCGTCAAGGTTTGGCTTACGTGCTTATGCAACGCAAAAAGGTCATCGCCTACACATCGCGACAGTTGAAAGTTCATGAGAAGAATTACACCACACACTACCTGGAGCTAGGCGTGGTGGTGTTTGCCTTGAAGATCTGGCGACACTATTTATATGGTACTCGATGTACTATCTTCACTGATCACAAGAGTTTCCAACACATATTTGATCAGAAGGAATTAAACATGTGTCAGCGACGATGGGTTGAGTGGTTGAACGATTATGACAGTGAAATTAAGTACCATCCTGGAAAAGCAAACGTAGTAGCAGACGTTTTAAGTAGAAAGGAAAGGGTTAAGACCCTAAGGGTTCGAGCATTGGAAATGACTATTCGAACGAATCTCACTACACGCATTCATGTCGAACAACAAGAAGCGCTTAAGAAGAAGAATCTTAGAGCTGAATATCTTCGTGGTATGGAGAAGAAATTGGTGCCAAACGAAGAGGGAACCCTTTACTTAATGGGAACTGTTGGACCTAGTATGGCCTAAAAAACTTCTTTTCACGTAATATGGCAAGTGATTTCAGTAGATGTGAAAAAGATGTGCGGAAATGGAAATCAGACTTTCAAGAAACAAGACCTACAGAATTATCAAGTTTATATCACTTTGTAACAAAATAGTTAAACAAGGTGATTGTAAGATTATTATCTAATACAAATGAATCTTGAATTTTGTGGGTGAGAAGAGCAATGGAGTTTGGGTGTTTGTATGTGAATGCTAAGCTTCAAACTCAATTATCTTCTGCTGGTTGAACCTTCTATTTATAGAAGGCTGGATGCATGAATAAACAATAGTTTATTCATGCAATAAGTCCTGCAAAAAGTGGCCATTTGACATATACATTGAATTATTCGTTCAAGTTGCCTTTTTCATCATGAGATCCAATAATGACAACTTGCTTCGGTAAGTGTGGTAGGATAGAGCCAATTTCAGACAAGTGGGGTATTCCATCAGAATTTTGATGAATCCACTTCATCAGAATTTCTGATAAACAAATCATCAGAAAAATCTTGATGATCAGAATCGTCAGAAACTGATGATATTTCATCAAAAATATCATCAGATCCATCAGAAGTGACCTTTACTGATAATCCAATTCAGCTTTTGATCAACTTGTAATTCTTTGAAGTAGATGTTGTGCATTTCAGTTGTCCCATCTGATCTTCTTCTTCTTGTTGTGATCTTCAGGACTGTTATCTCTCTAGAGATCCAGTTGATTGAGATTTTCTTCAATACTTACAAATAAAGTTTCCTAACAGTTTCCCCCTAAGTATTGTAAGAAAATGAACTACCTCGTGAATATAAAATTTCCAAATAGTGGAAACATAATAATTGCAAATCTAAACTAGTTGCTGAAGTTTTGAAAAACAAATTACATAAAAGATGAAATTTAAATAAACAAGTTTCTTCAATTCAGCTTCACTCTCTTGTTTACAACCCCTATCTTTAACAGTTTCTTATAGGAGATATACTTGTTGCAGCTGACATACATGTCTTTGTACCATTCTCTTGCTTGGATCCATTCTTCAATCATTTGCTCAATTTCTTTACTGTGTTCCTCCAAATTCTTTCCTGTCTTCTGAAGATGTTCTGTCTTTTGTTCATGGTTTTCATGATATACTTCATAGTTTGATTTGAGTACTTGCAGATATCAATGCTTCTGAACAGAGCTTTGTTTTTATCAATATCTCTGAAGATGACACCATAGTTTTTAATGTGAGTTTTGCTTGCAATGATGTCTCCAGATCTTGCTTCTTCTAATATTTCTGAGGGAACTTTTGTCTTTGGTGGTTTGATATACACCTTTTTGTTGTGTACATGCTCAAAATTGATGCATAGATCAAAGTCTGAAAAAGCTATTCTTTCAAATAGTAGTATTCCAGCCTTTGAAATGCCATTCAATGCTCTTTTGACCTCTTGGTTATTTTTTATTTCCTTTTCATAGTAATCCTTCATAAACATAATGTCTATAGGATGCAACTTGTCAGCTATTTCTTCATCGGTCACCATTTGCTCTTCCCCATTCTTTCTCAGAAGTGTGTATCCGTTTTGTACACGAGTTCCTCCAATATCATCAATTGTAACTTTCACTTCATTCACTTTTAAAACTTTCTTTACCGGATTCTCATTCTTGGAGTGAATGCTGCCTGGACTTCTTTTAATTCTTCTATCTCTTAAGGCCAGTCTGACAGGAGACAGTGATCTTGGCAGTTCATCTTCTTCTGTTAAGTAGTATCTTACCAGATTGTACTCAGGGAATATCATTACATCTCTAGCAATCTCTTTGACCATGACAGATTGAGTTTCAGAGATTTTTCTCTTAACAATCTTTGATTTTGTTGATGAATCACCTTCTTGTTCCCATTCATTCATTGTTTGTAAATTCATGTACTTACTTATAGCTGAGTCATCAGACAATGTTGGTTTTGGGACAGATGCTAGCAATTTCAAATTTCTAATAACTTGAGGTTTTGTAGTTGCTAACCTTTTCACCATTTCATCTTTTGGAACATTTGGAGGTGGTCCCATCATTGTAACTTCAGCTCTGATGATTGGTGTGGTTGATGATTGTTGAGGAGTTGACTTTGGAGCTTCTTGATGTAGTTTTTCAGCAGGAATTTCCTTCATGAGTTCTTGTGGATCCAGTTTGGCCAATCTTGCAATGTTGAATTGCATCTTCTCCATTAATTGTTGCACTTCTCTTACCTATTTTGAGTTGCTGGTCATGGTTTTCTGAACTTTGTTGAATTCAGTTTGAGCTTTCATTTGAATTTTAGCCCATTCTTTTGACAGCTTCTCAAGGGCATCTGTTATACTGTTGTTACTTGCCCTTAATGTGGTAACTTCCTCCAAGACTCTGTTTGAACTGCTTGACTCCCTTGATTCCACAGCCTTTGCAACTTGTGCTTCGATGTTTTCTATTTTTGTGAAAATCTTTTGAATTTCTGATGCAGAGATGTTGGATTCTGGTGCCTTTTCTTTCATCTTTTGGAGAGACTTTAGTGCTTCAGTGTTTTCTTCAGTTTGTTTCTTTACTTCTTCCACTGATTTTGACAAAGCCTTTATTTCAGCCCTTTGACCTTGTAATTCTGTCAGCAATATATCAAGTTCTTCTATTGGATTTCTTTTGAAGACTTTGTAAGCACTTTCCAGCACAGTTTCCAGATTTTCTTGATTCATGGGTGTTTCAGGGATATTTGCAACAACAGATGTTCCTGCTAACATTCCAGCTGCAAACACATTTGCTGCTGTTTTAGAAATGATAGGGTCACTTTTGGCTTTACCAGAATTTGGTGCAACCTTAAGTTCACCAGTATCATCTCCACCAGTGGTGAGTGACATACTCTTATCCTGGATTTCCTTATATCCTTGAATCACATCAATATGTGATTCTCCATAAGTTTTTGAGGTAAACACATTACCTTTTTCCAGATTTCCTTGATCAGTTTCCTGATCTCTATCTGTTGTGATCTCATTCTCTTCCTCATTTTCTGATTCAGAGTTGAGATTAAAAGCACTAGTAACGTCCTTAACAACATCAGTCTTTTCATGTTCTAAGTTGTAAGAAACATTAACTGAACTTTCTAATTTTGTTTGTTTTGAGTGTCTATCAACTAAAACAGTTCTTGAAAGAGATGTACCAGCAATATGGGATTCATTATGATGTATCACTTCAGTTGCTTCAATTTCAGTGCCATCAAATTGAGCTTCTTCATAATGATCCCCAGCATCTTCATGAGTTCCTCCAACAATGTGTGATTCTGCATAGTGTTCATGTGCTGTCTCTTGCTGAGTTTTAAACTCATGATGAATTCTTCCTTCATGAATTTGTTCATTATCAGCATCATCTGTCTTGTTTTCTGGTGAGTTAGTAATCATCAGAATTCCTTCTCCACCTGCAGCCTGTTTTTCTGATGATCTTGACTTTTGTGCTTCATCTCCTTCTAGTGATGAAGAGCGGTTGAAAACTTCTCTACTGGCTCTTTCTGTTGGAGAGTCTGATTTGGTTAGAAGTGCTTCATGCTGTATTCTGTACTGTGAATCCGGTGTAATGAGACATAGCATGCTTTCTGGTAACTCGGGGATATCTTTGTCAAATTCCCATCCATGATTGGAACTCCAGGCCTTCATGGTGTTTGATGTCCACATAATTTCCAAAATTGGAATTTCTATTTCTCTTGCAGCAAATGTTTTAGAAATGAAATAGAAATTAACCTTGGATATGGCAAATGAGAGATTATTTTTCCATTTCTAGTGATGATTGACCTCTTGATCAGGTTGAAAATTTCTGACCCATAATCAATTTTGAACCTAGTTATGAGTCCGTACATGATTGTCAGAATAGCTTGACTGATTTGATCAGTTCCTCCTATTTTTGAGGTGAGACATTTGTTTAATACTTCCATCATCACTTGTCAGATAGCTGGCATTTCATTTCTTCTGATTGAACCAATTTTGTTGATCTTCTTGTTTTTGTAACCAAGCCCAATGATAAAGCTTAATAACTCTTCTCTGCTCGGTGCTTCAATATAATTATCAAGAATAGGTAGTTCGAGCCATTCTCTCACCCTTGCAGGGGTTAATGTTACAAAAACATTTTCCCATACATGAGCAGAGACTTGGTTTTCTTCAACTTCATCAAAAGTGTGAACAAATTGTTGTAATAGCTTTTCTGGTACTTCTCTCTCTTTTGTTAGAGCTCCTGAGATTGGACAATTCATGAGATACTCTATCAGAAGTTGACACCTTACATCATATTCTGAATGCTCTGTATTCATCAGCAGATTGTTTTCTTTCATCAGCAGAAATTATGTGTCTTCAATGAAAGATACATCGTGTTGAAAAATTGGGATGTTGAGGTTTACTTCAGCCATTTTTGAAGTTTGTGAATTAGGGTTTGGAATTTAGGGATTTTTTGGATTTTGAGTGAGGAACAGGGGAAGTTTTGGTTTGAAGTTTTTGTGAAAAAGGTGTGATCTTCGAATTTTCTGCTAAGTGAGAGTTATATACTGAGGGTTTTAGCAGAGAGTTGTGGGTTTATGGAGTTGAGGGGATATGGAACGTGTCATGTAGTGGCGGTTAAAGGATCATTAATTGTCTTTATTACCGTTAGATCGTGTGATGTGGGTTTTTGGTTCATAATATAACCGTTGGATCGTGGGTATCAAGACTTTAATGATGATTAATCGTGTAATCGTGGTTTTTGCCCTTTCAAGTTGTTCCTTCAATTTGTAGTTTCTTCAATCATTCTTATACGAAAGTGCTGCATTGGTTTTTGATTGGAGAAAACTTTCGGTTCTATGACACCTTTTCATCATTGTGGACCCCATTTGATAGGAGGTCCAATTACCTTTATTCATATGTATCCTCTTTTCTTTGTTAGTCAACATCCGTATTCTGATAATGTTATCAGAAAGTCAACATAAATTCTGTTGAAAGTAAGTATTGCCTTTTGTTCTATCTTCTGTTGACCTTTTGATGTGGTCAACAGAAGTCAACAATTTTCTGCAGAATTTATTGGTTGAGTTTTCCCCCTAAACTTGTGATTTTTTTTTTTTTTTGAGATGAGAGGGAATAAGATAAGATTTAGAAGACTCACATATGTTTTTCTGGTGGCATTCATGTCTTGACTTTTTCTGATATATTCTGAAGCATTTTATCATTTTGAGGTTTCATCAGAAAAAAGAAATTAGATCCATTTTGAATCATCAGATTTTGTTTTCTGTCATCAGAAATTTTGAGTTTTGTGAAAGATATTTTTGTCTTCTGATGATTATGTTTCTCATATTCTTTGCCCATTACCTAATCCATAAAACAGTTAATCAAAGTAATATAAGAAACATATACTATAAACATATTAACAAACAAACCAACCACGCAAGCAAGATACAAACAGAGAAAGACCTAGTCAATATCTATCCCTTCACCATGTTCTATTTCCAGAAGCACCAACAGATCAGTTGTCAACCCATAGTTCTGGTTGGTGGGTACAAGCATGCTGAGACCCATGTTTTCTTGGAGTCTCATATCAGCTCTTGGATAACTTGCAGGAATGCCTGCAAAGTCTAGCTGACTTGTGATTATCTTTGTCAGAAAACGCGGATACATCAAGAATGGCTTGTCAACCACATGTTACTTGCAAAATCTCTCATCAGATAATAAGAGAAGTTGTAAGGTACTTTGAGTACAAGTGCCAGTATGGGTTCCATCAACTTAAGAGATACCTCGTGATGATTGATGGCCTTCTTGGAGAAACATGCACCCATCTGTGTAACCAGATATTGCCATGGCTTGAGAAAGCCATGTTTGTTGATTGCTCATTGTTGGGTTTGCGTGTTGTAACCCATTTTCCTTAAGACATCTTCCTTCTGCTCCCTTGAAAACATTAGAACGTCATTCTTATCATTGAGTTGAAGAGCTGTCCTGATGGTAGCTTCATTTAACAGAATTTTTTGATTTAGCACCTCACTTTAATGGCCATTTTATTTCTGTTATCAAACTCAGATAATGTTGCATTTTTCCAAAAGATTTGAAGAATCTCTAGATGAACAGTTATATGAGCAGTGAGTGCATAGTTCAAGTTACTACTCGTGAGCATGTTGAGCATAACTTGACATCCTTCCCATTGAGGACCTTCCAGATTGGTCCTCAATCTAAGATTATGATATGGATAAAAAACAAGTGGGAAGCATTCGTCTTTGATGGTATTCATTTTGTGTGTGTGAAGGTGTGAGGTGAAGAAGAAGTATGAAGATGACAGATTTAGACTCAAAGTGGTGATTATTTATAGTAAACTTAATATTTGCCATAAATGGAAGATACCAACTCGTAGATTTTTCTTCACCGCAATCTCTGTTATTTAATGATTTTCAGAGGCCAGAAAGTATAACAGAGATAAGTTTCTTCTTCACTACACTTGCATTAAATGATCTAGGCGGCCAATTTCTGGTAATATATCATGATTGCCTACCAATATGTCATTTCAATCTCCTTAATACATGATGGGGTGTAATTAATGAAGGAGAGAGAAAGTCTCATATTTAACGAATTCCCAGAAATTTTCTGTTAGATGACGTTACCAGCACTAAGAAGGAAAATAAAAAAAATAAATATTTTTTTTATTTAATATGCAGATTATGAATATGTTGTCAAGAGATATGAACAAGGATGATAATATGCAGTGTTTTGTTTTAATGATCTATGATAAATTTGATTATCCAATCATATTTTTCTGATGATTCACCAGAATTTCTGATGTTTTGCCGTGTGTTCTGATGTTGCATCAGATTTCTGATGATGTCATCAGATTTTTATCAGATTTTCTTGTGACTTATCAGATATATGATTTTTTTATTTATCATTAAAACAATTTTTCAAGCATTTTTCCAGTGATAGGATTTTCTGAGAGATTTTTATCACAGAGCTGACCATACCTTAGCAAATTATACTTTAAGCCTTCAACAAAGACTACTCTCTCTATGGTCAAGCAACCATACATGTTTCATCCATATCCCATGTTCCTCCCTTTCACTCCATTTCCAAAGTTCACCATTTTACCCAGCTTTGAGACAAAGTTGCTGAGTAAGCTCCTATCCCCAGTCATGTGCTTGGAGCTTCCTGAGTCGTAGTACCAGATCTGCTGCACATGATGGTCCTGAAATGGAATGGTTAGAGGGTTCTAGGTACCCAGGCATGCTTGGGTACTCTTTCTGATGATATTTTAGTCTTATTATTTCTTCTAAATGACCTTTCATCAGAATTTCTGTTATATGCTGAGCCATTAACATAATTTTTCTTTTTCTTTAGGAGATGTTGTTGAACAAGCTTCAGTATGTCAACACACATACAAGATTCATCAGAAATTTCTGATGTTCCTTCTTGTGATGGAATGATGGGATAATCTTGAAAAAAATGAGTGAACAGCCTCTGGAGTTTTTACAAACTCTTGATTGTATTCACTTCTTTTTGGTTCAATGTTGGGTTTATCAAAGGAATATTCAGAACATGTTGATTTGCAAGTTTCAGAATCAGATTCTAATGTAAATTTATCAGAAATCTGTTGAGTTGCCTTTAGATAGTGGGTTTATTGTTACTTGTTCTTACATAACCCAAACCCTCTCATTTGTTCTTTGGAGTGGACTCTATGAAATTTATGAATTATTTTGCTTCTTGAAACCTCTTACATTAATTTCTTTATCATTGATTTTCTTGTAAAGATCTCTTCTTTCATTTTCATAGAACTCGATTTTAGCTCTCTGATCTAAACTTTGTTCTATAAGTAATTGGTTTTCAAGAATAATTTTATTCAAGGTCCTCTGCAACTCATCAGATTTTTTACCATCTGATTGATGTTTAACTTGCAGGTCTAAAAAATCTGACATGAGCTCATTTAGCTTGTGTTCAAGATCAAGATTGTCTAAACTTACCTGTTGTCCTGAAGTTTCTGGTATGCCTTCACAAAGTGCCATGAGACAGAAGTTGGCCATTTCTTCTTCTTCTTCTTCATCAAAAGAGTCATCAGATAGCCATGTATCTGTCCCAGCAATTAAGCTGACTTGTTGATGTTGCTTCTTAGCTTCCTTAAGCTTCGTTTCATAGTAAGCAACATCTTTCAGCTTCTTGTTCTTGCATGCATAATGACCTCTTTCCTTGCACTTGTAGCACACCACCTCAGCCTTCCCTTTATCCTTAGATCGAACTTCTTCTTTAGATCTTCCATCCATCCTCCCTTTATCACTCCTCTGATATCTCTGGCCTCCTCCCCTCAACCTCTGCTCAAATGTTTTGGTGAGCAGTGCTATAGCTTCAGCAAAAGCTGAAAAATCTGACGATGTGTCAGAATTTTCAAAACTCTGGCTGTTTAACGGTTGTGGATCATTGGAAGTTGTTGGTCTTTGTGGGTTTGAGATAAGAGCTAAAGATCCCCCTCTTTGAATGGTTTCTTCAAATATTTCTTCCTCTCTGGGGATCAAGATGCTGTATAAGTCATGAAGATTCATGTTTCCTAGTTCTAAGGTTGAGGACAAAGTCATTGTTAGACTCCTCCATTCTCTAGGTAAAGCATCAAGAAATTTTATGTTTCTTTCATCATTTGACCTGGTTATACCAAATTTCTTTAGCTCGTTTAAAAGTTTTGTAAACCTTTGATATGTGCCATTTAACCTTTCATTAGGTAAACTTTTAAACCTTTCATAAGATGAGACGTTGTTTGTTCTCCTGTTTCTTCTCATCCTTTCTCCTCCTTCACAAAGGTTTTCCAACTGATCCCATATTTCCTTGGCTGATGCACAAGCATCAACTTGTGAAAATATGTCATCGGGGATGGCTATTATTAAGAGTGATTTGCTCTTTCATCCCCAACTACCTTTTCCTTGTCTTCCTCACTCCAAAGTTGTTAGTACATTCATGTCTATAGCCTTTGTCAATCCGAGCCGTAGCGAGAAACAGAAGAAAACAAGTCGTTATATTAGTGATAACTAGACAAATGGCAAGGTGGCATAATTGTAACTAATGAGAAATCTCATTAAATGCCTTGGACTATAAATAGGGAGCTTTATGTTTAGTTTAGAACTTTTGCTAAATTTGTCATTTGGAGCTTTCTAGAGCTAGAGAGAGAAACTAGAGAGAGAAAGTGACATCGTGATTTAGGTTCTTGTACGTTTTCAGATTTGATTAATAGAATCACAAATTATATTACGTCTCGTGTGTTCGGTCGCGTTCGTATACGGATTCCGCACGTTATACGTACGTTTCGCAATCGTTTTGGAGTCAAAACCGGTCCTACAAGTGGTATCAGAGCAGGAGCTCGATTGCACTGATCTATCACACGATTTCGCACAGGATTACATCAGATTCAGATCCGAATTTCATCTCTTCTTCATCTTTTTCATATGTTTCACGGTTTTTACTGATTTTCGTCAAATCGAACAGGTTTTTACAGTCTGGTTCAGCTGAATTTTGGATATGTTGTGCGTAAACATCTGATCTACAACCCTACCAAGTTTCAGATCGAAACTCCTAGCCGTTTAGGAGAAATCGAAGTTTTTCCGTTCGAATTCGCGACATAGTTGCAGGTTCGCTTTTACGAATAAGCGAGACCCGCTCAAACGAACCTGGATGGTTCGCGCATAGTAAGATTGTCAGTAAGGTCCGCTTTTATGGTTCAATAAAGGTCCGCTCCATATTGCATGCTAGGTTCGCTTATTGTGACATTATTCGTGGTCCGCTTTTGTGACCAACTGATGGTCCGCTCATGTATATATGTTTAAGTCTGCTTGAATGAACAATTGTTGGTCCGCTTATTCGACCACTTTGTGAGGTCCGCTTATAGAATAGTTGAAGGTCCGCTCATACTTTCAATAAATAGGTTCGCTTATTCGGCCCAATCAGCAGAACTTGTTGTGAGTTTGTGATCCAATCAAAAATCAAAACAAGTAAAGTTGTTAGGTTATTGTTTCTTTTGCACGTGAAGTGAGGCCAAATCAGCTGACTTGTGAATATTTGATGTCGGTTTAGTGATCATAGAGGCCCAATCAAGAGTTAAATGTGATAAATGTTGTTAGTTCTATGATTTTAGTTGTTCAAAAATATATTGGTCCAATTAAATCACAATTGAACTTTAAAAGGATGTCAGTTCATTTGCTTTAACAGCCCAATCAGTGATCTTATAACATACGGCCTAATCAAATAATACTTCCATTTTGTTTGCATGTGAGCCCAAGTGACATCAGACATAATTGGTCCAATTGTTGAAGAAGATTGCAAGATTGCATGTGAACAGGTCACAAGGTGTCAGTTAGCCCATGTGATTAAATTTGGTGGTCCAATTACATTGTGTTGCACACTGATCAAATTTCTTGAAGGCCAAGTTACATTGCTGCACAATCACATTTTTATTGAACAAATTGTACATTAATCACATTGCGGCTCAGTTACTTGATTGATTCACAAAAGTCAAAGTGGGTGGATTGTTTGGTCCAATCAGTTGTTATGCTTAAAAGTTGTCGAAATATGTGATCATTAATAACATGTGAACGGCCCTATCATATTTTTACAACATAAATTGGCGGCCCAATAATACTTGTTGTTAAAGTTTCAGAGGTGTTATCTACCAAATAATACTTTTTGGTCAAAGTCATCGATCCAATGAGGTGCTAATATGCTATAGTGTGTGAACTCTTAACAAGCGGCCCATTTATTAATAAATAAACAGTTTTTGGCCCAAGTTCAAAGCATATCAGTTCAAAAGAGGTGGTCCAGTTCATTTGAACCTTGTCAGGTCATTGGAAAAGGTCATTTGAATATTGATCCGGGTCATAGCACTTCATATGGTTTGACAACTTAAATCTCAGTTCGCATCAAATTCAGTCCACACAGTCTGTTAACCTTCAGTCCGCACAGAATATTCACCAGTTCGAGTATTATTTTGATTCAGTTATTTGATAGTGTTTGAACTGATAAGTGTTTGTTTGTGTGTTTGATTCAAGGTAATTCGAGATATTCAAGGTTTGAAGACTAAAGCAATGACTGCTGAAGTAACACTTACTCGTGAAGAAAGACATGCACGTCTGATATTGGATGATGTGTATGATGCTTACAAAGAAGCAACACGAGCAGGCAGGTGGAGCAAAGATAAAGAATGCTATGTTGATCCTCAAGGAAACCCAACGGTTGATCCGAAGACAGTTGATCTTGATGCATTAGTTGCTGCTATACCTACTGTGAGTGTTTGGTGCAAAGGCCTTAGAGAGATTCCAAGGTACAAAGAGCAGGTTGAAGAAGGTATTCGGAAGGTAATATTTGCTAGTCTGGAGAAGAAGAAGAAGAAGACAGTTGAAGAAATTGTGACTGAGAGTGAGAAGATGGTGGATGAAGTGAAGAAGGTTGAAGAGAAAGCTGAGGAAGTTGTTGAAGAGAAAGTGCAAGTCGCTGAAGAAGATCAGATTCAGAAAGCTGAGGAAACCAAAGTGCCAGTCATTGAGGTAATTATGCAAACTGATACTTCTGATAAAATTGATGATGAAGTTGAACAACAATGCAAGAAATGCATGGAAACGTGCCGTGCTTGTATTGAGAAAGATGAAAAACTCAACAATAGAGACATTGAATTTACTAAAATAGATAAAATTTTCAAAGAAAAATGTCATGAGATGATTGAGAATGAGAAGTTTTTGAAACAAGAAAATGAAAAATTGAAACAAAAATGTGATGATCTTGAAACAGAAAACAAGGTTTTAAAAGAAAAGTGTTCAGTTGTTTGCAACGAATGTGTTCCAAAAGACATCAAAATTCAAGAGTTGCAAAAAGAATATGATGTAATGAAATTGTCATATGAAACTGTAAAAGAAGCATATGAAACTTTAAAAAGTAAAGTCAAAAGTCTAGATGATAGATTGTGTGCTTGTCAAAGAAACACTAAATTTCTTGAAGCCAGATTTGAAGATAAACAAAGAGTGTTAAACCAATATATTGATGATGTTGCTGAACTTAAACAAGAATTGGCAGACAAAGAAAAGTTGGTCAATAAATTGCAAAGCTATCATTCATCTTCATATATTCTGGAACGTATTTTCAACATCACACCCGATGAGAAAGAGTCTGAAAAGAACAAAAAGGGAATAGGGTCTGAATACCATCAAGTTCCACCACCGTTGGAGAATAATTATACATTCTATGATGGCGAAAAAGTGGAAAAAGTAATCAACATGGTTGATCAGTTACCCGATAACATCGATGTGACTTACACCAAATCTGATGATATCAATGATTCAGAGGTGGTAGGTAAGGTTGTTGAAAGTGTTTTCAAAGAAGAGTCGGTTGATACAGGTAAATCTGAATCACAAGATGAAAATGAAGGAAATTTTCATGACGAATATCTGAAAAACACAAAATCCGAGAAAAATTTGAATGATGATTCAAAGGGATTGGTTTATACCATGATTGGATCAGACAAATTATTCTTAGATGTTGTATTCCTGATTCAGAATGTGATTTCAGAAAAGATTGACAAAGTTTTCAAAATGGTTGAGATTGAGAAGTCTGAAATCTCAAAGTCTGTTGGTAAGAGTCGTAAAGGTTCGTATAACAAACCTGGTTTCAAAAGAAAAAACATGAAGGCTGGGTTGGGTTATAAGAAGAAACAGAATCGAAAAAAAAATGATGAAGTGCCAAATTATCAGGCTAAAATGAGTTTTGTTCAAGGAAACAGTTTCGCTGAAGAAAAAGAACTCAAAATGAGACAGTCTAATGCTGAGTTTGAGGCACAAAAGAGAAAGCAACAACCACAGGTCAAAGATGTGTCCATGAGAACATGTTTCAAATGTGATCAAAAAGGACATCTTGCACGCAAGTGTCCAAATCTAAAACCTGTGGATGTTGATCAAAAGAAGATTGATGCTGAAAAACTAAAATCTGAGACTGTGAGACAAAGGTCAACCAGATTTGATTCAAAACAAACTTGGAGGTACAACACAAACAAGTTTGCTTCGAATCAAAATTGGAAATCAAACCCGAACAAGTTTGATTCAAGACAGACCTGGAATTCTCACACACCCAGATTCAGAACAACACAAAGTTGGAAAACATCAGTTGATATGACAAAACCCCAAGAGTTTTGGAAATCAAAAGTTGTTATTCAAAATCTAAGTGCTCAAAAAGATTCACATTTTTACAAAAGAGGTACACCGACGGGTCAAAAATGGTCTGTTAAGAAAAATGACAATTCGGTAAAAGATGAAAAAGTTGAGATTAAAATTGATAATGTTTTTGAGAAAAATGAAAGAAATTATCCAGTTTTACCTGGAAAGATTCATATTCAACTACTTGAGTCTAAACAGGCTTGGGTCGCTTTGTTCAAATGATAAAATTGTTGATTGTGCAGGTGCTCAAGTACAACAAAGATTATCAGAATGTAAACAGGAGCAGCCTGGCACTTGAGAAGGAAGAAGATGAACCCTGGTTTTGGTCAAACAGGGAGTTTGTTTGTTGTTTTGTGTAAATGTGTGCTGTTTGATGTTATTTCTGTTTGAATAAGTGTTGCTTGAATACGCCGAAACCCTCACGGCTGAACAAACATGATTACTGTCACAGATTGAAAAACGGTTTTCTAACTGTCAAAATCAATGGGTTATAAATCATGGGGGTACGTGATAGCAGCTTTTCTGCAAATCAGAGCACTTTATGCAGAAAATGGATGGCGAGACAAAGCTATCAGTATCGGTTTGTCAAATTTCTTTAATGGTTTTGCATTTTAGGGGGAGAAAAATTGTCAGAAAATACAAAAACATTAGAAAATTTGAAAAATACAAAAACATGATAAAATTCAAAAATTTGAGTTGTTGCGTAAAAAGAGGAAATGATAGTACATCAGTAGACAGTTACAGTATGCTAAGAATTGTAATGATTAAATAGCGTTAAACACTCTCACTGATGATATGTCGATAGGTTTTTATACATATAGTAAACTTTTTCGGGATATAAACCTAAATTTAAATTTGCTTATTTCGTGGGGAACACTACTTGGATATATAGGTAACCCCTGAAATCTCGTTTGAAAGGTCTCGTATTCTGATATACTAGGTTTTTATACTCAATGATGTCTGGGGTATTATTCCGGGACTTCTGCTGAACGGTAGTTCTGACCTAGTCCTTGGTTAATACTTTCTCCAAAATGCTTGAAATACAGCATAAACCCTCAGCATGCAGATGAAACAATAAAATTGATAGTCGTTGCTGTTGTAATGCTAAAAGATCCTCTAAAGGGGACATACTGAAAAGTCGAAACTGATATCTCTCTGCGCATACGGAAGTATCGACCTGAGATCCCTCAGTCCTCGTATACCTAATTTATGTACAGATATCATTGTAGTATTCTTACCTGTAAGACTGAATATTGAGATTCTGGATACGGGAGTATATTCAAGAGGTTGGACACATGAATTAGTTTAAGTTCTTAAAACATCTAATTCGTATCCTGAATAAGTTGAAATTTGTATGAAAATTTAAGTGGATCAGTATATCGACAATCTAAGTGAATTGTTTAATTCTTAATGTGTAACTAAGCTCAACGGTACTTGTGACTTGTCAAAAACTAATATGATCTTCTGACGCATACTCAAACAAAAATACTGCTTGTAAATATGTTTGTATATATTTCTTTACTGCTTTATATTTTCAGAAAATACAAAAAGATTTTGATTTCTGCTTTATTTTCGATAAACCGATGTCTGAGTTGCTGAGTTTCAAAATCTAAGTAAGCTGATTGTGTTTCTGAAAATAAAACAAGTTCATTAATTTGAAACTTGATATTGAAAATCAAAAATTCAAAAATAGTTTGTGATATCTCCAAGGTCATTAGTTTGGACTTGGACGATTAACTGTGAGGGAGTTGGATTCTTTAACACTGCCAAATCTGTAAAGGTTGTTGATAGGGGGAGTGATTTAGAGAGTTGAATAGTGCCAGATTACGATTTCTGGAAAATTGAATGTTCAAAACGTTGTTACTTATAAATGTCTGAGTGTTGCAGATGTTATACCAGACTACGATCCCGAAAGCCAAGTCTAAGGGAGAGTCTGAAGACGAGCTCAATGCAGACGGAAGCGTGCAAAGAGCCAGGTATCGTTTCTGGAAGAGCTTGTAACTGGAAAGCCAGGTGTCGATCCCAAAGCACGGAAGCTTGACGAAAGGGGGAGCCTGAAGAGTTTACCGAAAGGGGGAGCTGAAGCTGAAAACAGATTCACGGGGATTCTGTTCAAACAAAAGAGAGTCTACATTGATGAAGACGTGTTAAAGCTTCAAGAAGACTCAAAGAGAAAGACAAGACGCTACGAGATTGACTGCGGCAATATCCAAGGGGGAGTCTGTTAGTACATTCATGTCTATAGCCTTCGTCAATCTGAGCCGTAGCGAGAAACAGAAGAAAACAAGTCGTTATATTAGTGATAACTAGACAAAAGGCAAGGTGGCATAATTGTAATTAATGAGAAATCTCATTTAATGCCTTGGACTATAAATAGGGAGCTTTATGTTTAGTTTAGAACTTTTGCTACATTTGTCATTTGGAGCTTTCTAGAGCTAGAGAGAGAAACTAGAAAGAGAAAGTGACATCGTGATTCAGGTTCTTGTACGTTTTCAGATTTGATTAATAGAATCACAGATTATATTACGTCTCGTGTGTTCGGTCGCGTTCGTGTATGGATTCCGCACGTTATACGTACGTTTCGCAATCGTTTTGGAGTCAAAACCGGTCCTACAAAAGTATTTCACTTTTAGGAGCTCGGGAGGCAGGGATAGCAGGTAGTTGGTCAGTTGCTGGAATTGCTGGTATTTCAGTCATTGGTATATGTGGACCCCTTTCAATGGATTAAAACAGAGCTTGGTCATGACCATTTAGGAAATTGACCATCCTGATTTTCCATTGGGGGTATTCCTCCCTGACCAGAGTCAAAGGTTTTGACATAGAACCAATACTAATAGCGTTATTCCAGGATCGAAAGCTGGCCATATTTAGAGAAAAGAAGACGAGCGATTGATCGTTTGAAAATAGTTTATTCAATCTGCTCTGATACCAATTGTTGGACCCAGTATGGCCTAAACAACTTCTTTTCACGTAATATGGCAAGTGATTTCAGTAGATGTGAAAAAGATGTGCGGAAACGGAAATCAGACTTTCAATAAACAAATCATCAGAAAAATCTTGATGATCAGAATCGTCAGAAACTGATGATATTTCATCAGAAATATCATCAGATCCATCAGAAGTGACCTTTACTGATAATCCAATTCAGCTCTTGATCAACTTGTAATTCTTTGAAGTAGATGCTGTGCATTTCAGTAGTCCCATCTGATCTTCTTCGTCTTCTTGTTGTGATCTTCAGGACTGTTATCTCTTCAGAGATCCAGTTGATTGAGATTTTCTTCAATACTTACAAATAAAGTTTCCTAACAAGAACGCATTTGGGTTCCACTCTATGGTGGTATTCGTGAAATCATCTTTGATGAAGCTCATAGGTCGAGATACTTGATCCACCCAGGATTGGACAAGATGTATCAAGACTTGAAAGAATACTACAGGTGGCCGAAGCTGAAAAGCGATGTTGCTGTCTACGTTGGAAAGTGCCAAACCTGGCTAAGGTTAAGGCCGAATATCAGAAACCGTCTGGCCTACTGCAACAACCGGAGATACCAATGTGGAAGTTGGAGCAAATATCAATGGACTTCATAACAAAGTTACCGAGGACCCCTAGAGGGCATGATATGATATGGGTGATAATTGATCGATTAACGAAGTCTACACATTTCCTACCAATCCTAGAGAAGGATAGCACTGGAAAGCTTGCTGAGCTGTATCTTAAGGAAATTGTAGCACGACATGGAGTGCCTATTTCGATTATTTCAAACAGAGATGGACGTTTTGTCTCAAGGATCTGGTAATCCTTCCCGGAGGCCTTTGGATCTCAACAAGATCTAAGCACGGCCTTCCATCCGCAAACAAACGGTCAGAGCGAATGAACCATACAAACACTGGAAGATATGCTTCGCGCATTTGTTATGGATCTAGGCGGCAGCTGGGATCTAAGCATAAAAGCCACACCATTCGAAGCTCTACATGGCCGCAAGTGCCGCTCGCCGTTGTGTTGGGCAGACGCTGGAGATAAACAGTTGATTGGTCTTGAACTCGTTCAAAAGACAACAGACAAAATCATGCGAATCCAAGAGCGCATTAAGGAGGCTCATGATCGACAAAAGAGCTACGCTGATCGAAGACGAAAACCTTTAGAATTCAAGGTGGGAGACAAAGTATTGTTGAAGGTCTCACCTTGGAAAGGTGTAGCAAGGTTCGGAAAGCGTGGAAAGCTGAATCCACAATACATTGGACAATTCAAGATCTTGGAAAGAATTGGTACCGTGGCGTACAAATTGGAGTTACCGGAAGAACTTAACGGAGTCCATGATACGTTCCATGTGTCAAACCTTAAAAAGAGTCCAACCCAAGAAACAGTTATCATCCCTGCGGATGAGGTGCACATCGACGACACACTCCGATTTACAGAACAGCCCGTTGAGGTAATGGATTGGAAAATCCAAAAGA
Organism: Helianthus annuus; assembly: GCF_002127325.2. NCBI lineage: Eukaryota > Viridiplantae > Streptophyta > Magnoliopsida > Asterales > Asteraceae > Helianthus > Helianthus annuus. Next base: position 117,183,644 of record NC_035437.2, on the reverse strand, counting down.
CAAGGAGGAGCCGCATGAAGCTTGTCAAAGTACGTTGGAACTCTAAGCACGGACCCGAGTACACGTGGGAACGTGAAGACCAGTTTAAAGACAAGTACCCCCATCTGTTCGAGAAAACTCCTGCGGGAGATAACCCAGCCTGAATTTCGGGACGAAATTCTTGTAACGGGGGGAGACTGTGACAACTGGCACAAAACCGGTAATTTCCGTACAGTTTTAGTTATTATTTAATATCAGCAGTTATGTGCTTAAGCGTCAACATTGTCTGATTACTTGCTATACATATGAATTCATGCATGTTTTGTTCTTCAAATATTGCCTTGTGCATTACTTTAAGCGTTGCGTCAGAAAGACTAGTAAATTCACCGGTAAGACACCATGTGTCAGCATTTCCGCAGAAAGCAGTCAGACAATAGAATTAGGGCCTAGGAGTAGGTCCAACATCTAAAATACATTAAAACCCAAGTATGGATTCAAGGGTTAACATATAAACTTCCCGGAAGCTAAACTATGCACTAAAAGACACCCGAAACTCACTTTAAATGCAGAATTCTACACAAATCAGCCATATTTTAGTTATAATTCAACTTTTAACACCAAAATATCATGCAGAATTTATGTTTTATTGTCCAGAATAACTTACAAAGTGTCGGGAATCGAAACTGTCACAAAGGGTGCTTCATACTTAGTAAAACTGCGCAATTTAGCACTTTAACGAACCGTAACGAAACGAACAACCGGACACTACCCGAAACACTAAATTTTCACTGGAAACATTGTTTAGTGTTACGAAGCTAGTTATGGTCACCGAACATCATATTACATCTCATAAACACTAAACACATAAAATACCTAACTAACACCTTTACTTTCTAACTAGATCATGTAACTTATAATTGAAATGAAACCATACACCCCCCCCCCTTGGACGATTTGGGGACATGGGTCCCACAAGATGATTTTATTTCTATATTTTATAAGATTTGTCTAATATTTGTTGAGAATATTCCAAACAAATATACCATGTGTTGGAAGAATTTTATAAAGAACCATAAGACTTAAACGTTTCACAACAACAACTTCACCCTTCCCCTTCTTCTCCTTCTTGGTCTCGGCTCAAACACACACCCACAACCTCCATTTTCAAACTTCATACAACCAATCCAAGGTGATTTAGAGGTGTAAGGAGCTTATCTATGGAAGCTTGAAGTGTAGAAACTTGAAGGACCTCTTTGTGGAGCCTTTAACCACCCATTTTCTTCCATAATCATCTTCATCATTCTTGTGCCACTTCCCTAGCCATTAGAGCTAGTAGTAAGATTCTTGATCTTGTTTTTACTTCTAATCTTAATGGTTAAAGTGTTATGTAAGTGGTTAAACTCAAAAATCACAAAGAAATATGAAGATGATAACTAACATAAAACTAAATAACATGAAATCTAAGTTGATTAAGTGTATGTATGAAACTTGTTTGTAAATTTCTTATGTTTATGATGTTGATCATCAGAATAACCTTGCTAGATGATGACTTAACACATGATCTAGCAAGTATAAGGATGGATCTTGAAGAAATCATAACGATCATCCTTTATGTGAATCATGAACTTGAAAATGAAGTTGTTTTAGAGTATGATGATGATTAATACATGTTAAAAGTCTTGTAAATGGATGATTACAAAAGTAATTTTCTCAAGAAACCAAAGTTATTTACAAGATTAACATGATCATGATTTTTAAAGGAAGTAAATATGTTTTTAGTGTTAAAACAAGACTAGAAACATGTTTAAAACAAGAAAAATACAAAAGAATTATTTTTGGAAAAATCATCTTACAAATTGTAAATGACTAAATCTTTCAAGAATGTGATTTACAAACAAATTGTGACACCCGACATTTTTAGGTTAACGTCGTTAAAGTAAACTCCATTATCTCAAACATTCATTCATGCATTTCACTTGACTAGGGTGAATTAAGTGTGTCGGTTACTCCACAGACACTTACGAAATGGTAATTCGAAGGATTACCGAATCACACGTGAGTCTGTCCCCGAACGTGGGTGAACACTTGGAATAATACTCTCGGACTATTATATAAATATGAATTATGGGAATTTATATGTTATGTGAGTTATGTGAACTTTCCTAAAACCATGTATATTTACATGTAACGTGTTAGTTATTTATCGAAAATGTAAAAATAAAATAAAAGGTGACACCCTATAATTCCTAATGAAAATAAGTTACGAGGCAACACGATTCTTAAATTTATTTTATTATGGTTCAAAAAAAAATATATAAGTTCGACGCGTGAAACGTGTCATTAAACTGGCAACTTAGGTCAAGAAGTATTGACTTAACATATATGGGGTAAAATCAAATAAAAAGTTTATTTTGGCTAAGTAGGATGAGAAGGAATATTAATCATCCATTTTTCAAATCAATGGTTAACATGCAAGACTAGGAGAAAGTAGGAGTGGAATGGTATCTTTGGAAAATACTATTTATAGACTTTCTCTCTCCACATGAAAGGCACATACATATTCCACCCTCATTTTTTAAACGTTCATAACTTTTTTATACGACATTATTTTTTCATAAAAATTTCACCGTAAAATCGAGCGTTTTTTTATCTTTAATTTGAGTACCATATTGCTATATAAAATATGAAAACTAAAAAAACTCACTAAAATGTGTTGTATTTCTATGTTGTATAACATTTTTTTTGTGCTGGATTTTTGTACTATATTTTAGTGTTGAATTTTTTTGTCTTAATTTTTTTTCTCATTTTTTGTGCTGGATATTTTTTTTACTACATTTGCTGAATTTTTTCATATTATATTTTTTGTACTAGATTTTTTTTATGCTATATTTTTTGTACTAGATTTTTTTTATGCTACATTTTTGTACTATATTTTTTTGTACTAGATTTTTTGTGCTGAATTTTTTTGTTCTAGGTTTTTTGTGGTATATTTTTTTTGTACTAGATTTTTTTTGTTGTATTTTTAAAAAACAAAAGGGGTGTCACATGTCATTTTCACTCCTATTTATAAGGACCAAAATGCCCTTCATTCCTATTTATTAGGAGTGGCACATGTCATCACCACAATCCTTCTTAGGCTACTTAGGCAAAATCCACTTTTTAATGTATCCTTCCCCTAACATATATATACGTTTGAAAATATATATTTCTTTAGTTGGATTATATGTAACTACTTGATAAGTTTATCTACTTTTTAAACTGAACAAATTATTAAAGGAAACACACTAAGAGACTGTTTGTTTACCTCTTAATGAGACTCTTAATAGTTCAGACCTCTTACTGGTTCAGAACTTAATGGTTCAGACTGTTTGTTTCACAAGCAGATGTCTGAATGGTTCAGACATTTGCCTCTGAATGGTTAAGATTTATACAGAGTGTGAATGGTTAAGACCTCTACTCTGAATTGGTCAGACATTTGTCTCTAAACGGTTAGCATTATATAGGCTCTTAATGGTTCAGATCTCTTACTGATTCAGCACTTAATGATTCAGACCTCTGGGTCATTGTGAAACTTGGCAATCATTATTATTATATGTAATACGATTTCAACGTCAATAATAAGAGTTAATGGGGTCATTGTGAAACTTGGCAATCATCACCATACTTTTATCAAAACCCTACAGCCGTAAAACAAAACCCCAAACTCCATTCTCTTTCTGTTGCTCGTTCATTGCAAGACGTAGGGTGAACGGGACTTTTACTAGTAAACATCCACCTTCTAGTGACTGTAGAAACAAGTTGCAGTGTACTGGGGGTGGTAGACACCATTGTTTGGCCATTCTGGGATTCAAGGGCTGCCAATAGAGTGATTGGCTGAAGCTTTACACGGCATGTTTTCCTGTTATGTTACTCGTTTCTTTTTTTTTTACTTGTCTATTAAGAGTGGCGTGAGGATCCAGAAGGGAGTTGATAGTGGTTGTTTTGCGAAGGAGAACAACCGGAAACGCAGGGTTCATGGTATTGGTGGTTAGCGATCACGTGGCGGTTGGCTATGGAAATTGTGTTGGACGTGGCGACAGTGCGTAGTGGAGGAGAAAGCGACGTATGATGATGCTCGATGAAGGCGGGGTGTGGTGGTCCCCGGTGATGACGGGATTGGATGTCGTGGTGACCCGAGATGGCCAAGGTAGTGTTTCGCGGCCATGTATGCGACGGGTTCGGAGAAGGAAATGGGTTCGGGTGAGGCGATGAGAGGAGTCATGGTTGGGTTATGGTGATGGCCGCATGTTAGAAGGGATCATGGTGGGGGTCCGTTATGAGTGTTATATGTATATGAAGGATGAAAGTGATATGGAGGTTCTCTGTTGTAAGGGTGATGTTTACACACTCCATGATGATGAGAATGATGATAGGATGATGTGGGTGATGATCGGAGGTTTGAAGATGATTTAGCAATTCGGTGTTGTTTGGACTCAGTCAACACGGGCAGACTCAATTGTCACGTATTTCGAGTTAAGTATCGAGCCAACGGGAAGGTATACCACACACTCGCGATATTGAATTATTTATTTGCAAACTTCTATATATTTAACACTGACTTGTGTTAGATGACCAAAACGAACCATTGCTGATATTGTAGACGTTGAGACGTAATTTGTGACGTTTGAAAATATGTAATTTATACGTGTTATACATGAGACTTTGGACTATAGGTATACCCAAATATATTTACATAAAATATATCTATGAGAAACCTAACTAAATCGTCATCGTTTCGTCAAGTCAATTTGTCTATATCAAATAGTGTTTCGATCTTTTACCAAAAAAAAAAAAAATAGTGTTTCGATCTAGACTAGGTAGTTGGATAACTATCTTTATAACCAAGTTGTTAAACTAGGGTTATTTGCATTAGACCTTAAGGTATCCTTTACTTGTAGTAGGGCACGGGAATGTTGGATATTTCAAGCTTTGGGCTTTGCTTATCTTCGTTTGGTACATGGAGTATTATGTAGTGCTAACCAGGTGAGTTCACTACTCTTTTTCAAGCATGCGTCCCGGGGAGGGACAATTGGTAAATATTCCGGGGAGGAATATTGGGTAATGAGTTTGACTGGAATGTTAAACCGGAATGTTAGATAATACACTCACTACTATCACCTTAAGTCCCATCTTCTACCGAAATGGTTGTCGGGGAGGCAACGGGGTTATTAGTTGATAGCGCTATTAGGTTTGGCACCCTCAGACCGTACCGGGGAGGACGGGCGTGAAGTAATTACCTTAAATCATGACCAATGATTTGATAGGGGCATTGGGGACGGGCAAACTAACTGAAGCCATCTTGTACAGTATCGAGTTATTATCAACATTGTTTTTGGATTTGCTTTGAACTGAACTAAACATTTGGCAACTAAACATGTAACACGATTTTCAGTAAACAAAACTGTGAACTCGCCAGCGTTATGCTGATACACTTTTCTGCATGCTTGCAGGTCTTTAGGTTCATTTATTTGGAACTTGCTGTCTTGGATGCTGAAGTGGTCATGGGTCGAGATACATGGAATCACGAGACAAATCTAATGGCTTTCATACATTTGGATTATGAAAAACATAACTACTGATTTATGCTTCCGCTGAACATGTTGAGTATAATGAATATTTTGTAACACTTTATTTTAATGAATGAAAGTTTTTATTTGAAATATTATTATGAGTTCAATGTGATTGGTGGCTAGATCCTGGTACGTCACACGCCTCGCGGGGTTTTCTGCATGTGGTATTTTGAGGATGTGACACAAATAACATGTTTTAAAGGATAACTAAACCTACTAAATAACATGGTAAGTTACTACAAGTTTTTACAAAAATTTCAAGTTCATGATGTAGTGTAATTTACATGATCTTGGCTCATGGTAAGTCTTGATTGAGTTGTTAATGATTGATGATGATTTTAAAAGAAAATGATATGCTTTGTGTGACAACTGTCAAATTTGCATGCATCCATACAATTATTAAATGATGATTAGTGCTTAATGACTGTGCTGATTTACAATTTATGACTTGAACTGCTTTCTGATTACCACATTATACTTACATGTGCATCACATTTCATGCTGTCACATCATTTTTACATACAAATTTAGTGACATAAACGATGCACAAAGCCAGTTAGCACAGTTAACGGATAAATCAGAAATATGCTGACGGAGTTCAGTACATAGGCAGACGTTGTTTTGAGACCCAGTATGAGCCAGAAACCAAGTTCTACACTAGTATAGTATGTAGGGAAGTAAGGACCACAAAACTGCTTTTCTAAGTAATAGATAAAGTGCGGGAAAGTGCCTAAAACTCACCCAAATTGCAGAATTCTGCATAATTCAGCAAAAATCAGCTTTTTAACAAGCTAGTAACATGCAAAAACATGACTAAATGGTCCTGAATGCTTTCCTAAGTGTCGGGAATTAAAAGTGTCACAAAGGGGTACATAAAGAACACTAAATGGACTAGTTTGACACTTTAACAAACCGGTATCTAACCGAACAACCGGACACTACCTGAAACACCAAAATTATACTAGAGACATTGTTTTAATGTTTCTGAGCTAGTTATGATCCCCGAACACCCTAACACATTATATAACATGTCATATATATAAACACTAACTAATACACTTAACCTCTAACTAAATCACTCAACTTATCATTAAACAACAACCAAGACCCCCCCCCCCCCCATTATGGTGGACGGTCACCAAGGGTGTGGCCCCACCCCATGATCTTACAAGATTTCCTTAAATCTTTCTTTAATTCATTTTGATTTAGTGGAAGATCTTGTTATGTACTTACAAGACATGTTATCCAATGGGCAATTGCACAAACATGGTTATAAGATATCTTGAACTCTCATTCTTACACACTTCACACACACCTTCTTCCACCTTTCTTCTTCCCACCTCACGGCCACAAACAAGCACCACCAGCACCGTCAATTCTATCTCATTCTCATACATTCCAAGGTGTACACAAGATGTAAGGAGCCATACAAGGAAGCTTGGTGCTCTTGAAAGTTGAAGGACCTCTCTCTAGTGCTTTTATCCACTTGTTTTCTCCTCTTGAATCATCCATAGCCTTGAGCTAGTGGTAAGAACTTCATACACTCCATTGTTCATCTTATATTAGTGGTTAAAAGAAGATTCATGTTGATTATTATGAAGAACACTAATAAACTTGAAGATAAATCATGAACATAAGCATAAAGCTATAAGAAATCTTAAAGAAATCATGTTGTTTAGTGTAGTTTTGCTTCTTGATGATTGATTATTTGTGTTTATTGTGACACCTGTGTCACCACAAACACCAAAAAAATGCCAAATCAATGAAACATTGTGTTTCATACTTGGGATTTGTATAAATATGTGTATCCTTTACACATATCAATTCTTGTTTCAATTCCGAGCTTTAAATCGCTTTCTGGAAAGTTATACGCGCACTGGTGCGTAAACGTAATCAGTATAACGCGACAAACACTCCGGAATAGTGAAATAGGCTTAACATACCTTAAATGACCTTTAAATAACTTAGAAATAAGTTTTGGAAGGTTTGGTATGGCAAAAGCAAGTTTATTCGATCGCAGGGACTATTTGCGTCAAACTGCGAAACTATACCGATTCGTAAGGTAACGTACAGTCCAGAACTTGATCATAAGTTAAACATACCATATATAACCTAAACATGGCTTAGAAATAAGCTTTGATAGGTTTGGTGTGCGAAAACATGCTTATATGATCTTACAGGGGCTAAAAGTGTCAAAAACGACGTAAGTTTGCATTTTCGCGCATATTTTCGTTCTGGACACATCCAGGCATCCAAAATTTTTGTACACACTAAAACATTTTTATTTTAGTGATCAGCATGCAAAAATTCCATTCGTCGCTTAATTTGGTTCGTTTTCGCATCCGTTTGAGTTTCGTCGTAATTAACCGAACAACGCGATCGTACGACCAAACGAGCCGACATCCGAGAATGTTCCAAGCATATTTGAGTCCTCTAAACTTTATTGACCTTGTAGAGCCTTGAAAATAGCTTAACGGGGGTCAAAAAGGCCTGAAATGGACTCGATTGCATGCAGGGACCAAAACTGTAAATTTTGAAAGTTTGCTGATCTGGGGGCTCAGGCGGGGCGCGTAAGCCCAGCCCCAAACCTTACGCGGGGCGCCTCAGGTGCCCAGCGACCAGAAAGTTGGTTTTCAGCAACTGTTTGCAAATTCAGGGGCTGTTTTGGTAAATTCTTGGTGTGTTGAGCAAGTTTGTGTGTTCACCAAGGCTCCTAATCAGTTTGTAACAAATGGATGGTCATGATTTATTGCTTAATGGTTAAACAAACCACTTGTGATGATCTTGTTCATCACCAACAACTATAAATAGCTTGGCCAACTTCCTCATTCCTTGCTCATTTCCTTCTCTTCACCTCTCTAATCTGATTTGGGAGCTTTCTAATCTGCTTGGAACTTTATTCTTTGTAGAAAAGATAGCTAGGACCCTTTGTAAGTCTTCTTTCATGCGTGTTCTTTATGTTTAAGCAGAAAGTCAAACAGTTTGGCCAACAGTTTGACTTTCGGTTTTGACCATCAATTGGTCAAGTCAAAGTTCAATTGAACTTTGACACGTGATTGTAATCACGATAGTTATAATCCTTCGTGATTATAGCCGCTGATTACCACGTTAACTAGGTATAGTGTCGAGTCAAAGTTTCGGTCAAAATGCGTTTTAGCACGCATTTTGCCTCGGAACTACTTTAGGGTATCAAAACACTTTGTTTTGATACCAAATCAGTAGGTTAGACATGTTTTAACATGTCTAACTCGACACTATTAGTTTAGTGCTTGTTTAGGGTCGTAAGTTAAGCGGTCTAAACAACCGCTTAGACTTTCGAACCCGACCCGTTTGGTCGATCTTTAGGATCCGACCAAGCTTAGTTAGTGATCATAGTTGCATAGGGAATAACCACTGAGGTTATACCTTATGATCAAATAGGATTGGTTAGTCGTATGCTAGTTAGCTTGTATGCCCATAGGAAATGACCAAAATGCCCTTTTGAAGCATAAATCCGTATTTTGACTATGTGAACATATTTTTGACATATAATCTGAATTAGTAACATGTTTAGGGATAATTGGGCATGTAAGACTTGACATAGCACATAGTTAACCATCCGAACATAGTTTTACACAAACGACGCATTATAGTGGCTTATACCACCATAATGAGTCGAAACGGGTCAAAAGCACTTAGGTAGACTTCCAAATCAGAATGTTGGGACTATGAAATCATACCATATGAGTTCCATTACTCATTTGATTTATAGAACCTCATTATATCCTATCTCCCGATTTAGGATCCGATTGTTTAACATAGTGATCCATACTAGGTGCCACTTGATTCCTTGATTTCCCGAGCTTTGTTAGGACACTTAATCAAGGATACTCGCAATCTCAAGTGAGTACATAGTCCCCTCTTTTACTGTTTTCAATTGTTTTGGGGTGAAACATATATGCCTATCTGTTATTTTCCTGATTTTAAACTACATGATTATACATGCTTAGTACATATTCTTTTGATAAATTAAACGATTACCTATGGTTTAAACACTGATTTTCCAAAACTAAATAAACAAATTGTTGGATTGTACCATTTTTATACATTCACCCAGCCGATTGGTAGTATGATATAGCGCTATAGGACTAGACACCTCATTCCTGTTGTATGGAATGTCAGAAACCAAATTTAAACCAAATAGAAATTGCCTTTGTGGTATTTCTATAGTCTCCAAAGTGTAGTTTGATACACTAAGGCTTGATTGAATACCAAATCACACTTTCCTTGTATATGTTGATATACTACAAAAGTACAGTTTGATGTGCTCTCAAATGTGATCTACCAAAGTATATTTTGATATACTAAGTACAAAATCCAACATATGTTTTAACATACTACTTTGTTATTTCAAACCAAAGTATAATTTGATATACTACCAATACTTTTATCCTTAAACCAAAGTATATTTGAGATATACTACCAAAACTATTATTTTAATTACTAAAGCATATTTCGGTATACTATCCATTTAACTATTTCAAAACTAAAGTACACTTTGATATACTATTAATACAAACTTTTCAAAACCAAAGTATATTTTTGTCTATACTATAAACTCTTTTCCAAAACGACACGTTTTCAGAAACAAAACTTTTACATTAGATTCATGGTTATTTTGAAAACATAAAACCTTTTCTCACATTATCCAAAGCCATGAATCTAATACACAAAATCCTATGTTACTCACAGGCATTTTTATGCTGACGTACCTATTTTCATATATGTTTCAGGTACTGCTGTGTGATGATTGTTGATGCACGCTACATATAGGATGGACTTGTGCCTTAGCGACTTAAAACTGAGAAACAATTATTTGTATTTATCTAAATTGTACCAAAACATTGAATTCAATAATTCAATAAAACAAAACTATTTGATCCATGGTTATGAAACAATGATTCTGTTACAACACTCCCCGACGTTTCCGCCACGTTTAGTTGTTTTACGTGGTCGGGGTGTGACATTTATGATGTTAGAGATTATATGAAACCTACTAGACTATGATTTAACACATGATCTAGTAAGTTAAGGTGGTGATCTTGTGAAAGACCAAGATCATCATGCTTTATGTTTTCATGAACTTGAAAAATGAAAATAATTTTGTGAATAATGAAGCATATAACATGTCTACCAGACAAAAAGGTGGATGATTACAAAAATAGTTTTCTAAAGAAACCAAGTTAAATCACAAGATTTACAAAAACATTGTTTTTAAAGAAAACTAACCATGTTTCTAGTGGTGAAACAAGTATAAGAATACATTGTTTACAAGAAAAATTCAAGAGAATGATTTTTGGAAAAATCATCTAGTAAGTTGTAAACACCTAAATCCTTTAAGAATGAGATTTTTAAAGAAGTAAACACACTTTAAAGGGTAACTAAACCTACTAAAAACACTACCAAGTTACTACAAGTTTTTATTAAAGTTCAAGTTCATGATTACTATGTAAATAGCATCGTTTTAGCACTTGGTAAGTGTAGATTGATTGTTGATTGTTTGTAATGATTTTTGAAAAGAAAACGATATGCTTTGGTAGCATGGACACCTCCATTTTTAGGGGAAACTATGGCAAAATTTTCTAAAAATATAAGCACTTAGAAAAATATTTTCTAAACAAATATTTACAAGTGTGTTTTAACTATGGTTTTCAATATAAACTTTGCCATAGATTTTGTTACAAAAATACAAGTATCGGAGGTTGGTTTTTATAAATAAAAATGGATAAATATGTATTTAGAATATATGTTTACCCTAAAGACATGATGTGTGTGAATATTTTTATGCTTTGTGTAGTAGATATATTATTTTAGGGTTAAAACAATATAACTTGACAAAATACCAAGAATTTACAATCCAATATTACCAGAAATCTCATGGAATAAAAATATATAAGTTACACACATAATATTGCGAAACCGAACTAACGAAAGAACGTAACTTACAAAATATTCCGGAAAATACCGTTATAAATATATTTTTGGTAAATAATATTTTGGATACAAGAAATGAAAATATGATTTTTGTAAATATTACCAAGTTATATCATATTTTCGAAAAAAAGAAAATATATTATTTTTGGGAAGTAAATATATATTTTCTTAGAATATTTGGAAGATATATGATTTTTAAAAAAAATATATATATTTTCTTAAAATACATTATTTTTGGACAAGATGAGTTATATATTTTCTAAAGTGAGACTTGAAAATACATTGTTTTGGAAATATATATTGGATGTTTATTAAGGAAATACGTACACACCTGAATACGACGCCAATACATGGCGAGATATACAAATACAAGAATACGAAAATACATGTATGAGATACCCCCATCCTCGGGAAGAAAATACAAATATAAATACTTGAGAAGTATTGTTACAAAATATTGTTTAGCGATTATTGCAAAATTAAATATAATTTAAAGTTAAGATAATTATTATTTTAACAAATAATTATATACTTGGAATACTTAACTCAAGGGCACTAATCAATACTAAGACAAGGCACAACCCGCTCGTCTAACTGACCGTAGTACACATGTAGGTAGTTGTGCGCTCTAGAGGAAGCTTTGAGTTACATCCGATACAAGGAACGCAAAACTGTGAGTACATGTCCGCCTTTCTTTTAACTGTTTTCAGTTTTATAACTTCGGGGGTGAAATGCATGTTACATATTGCTTACAAACAATTACCATGGTATGATTATCTAAGGAAAGGTACTACTAGATCACGTGAATGGGTAGGCCATTAGCTTAAGACCATTAATCCTTTTATAAGGACCTAGAGGCATGAGTGCTAGATCTATTGGGTGTTGCGAGCCCCACCCATGGGCCTGCGAGTTGGCCGCATGTGGTGACTATGTCGTTCCGCCGGAGGGGCCGGTACAAAATACGCATACAGGTTTGAGTGCTTCTTATGCCATGTCACTTATATTAATGTATTAGCTACACATTAAATGATCTGTTTTTTTCCCTTGTTGCTACATACCAGTTTACAAGTACATACATACATACACAGGTTTTCAAGGTTTATTCGTGCACACCTACTAAACACATGAACTCGCTCAACTTTTGTTGATGTTTTCAAACTACATGTATTTCAGGAAACTAAGTATGGATCTGGCGGGCGTTGGAGTTTCAAGTCACGTTGTGAATAACAGTTGTCATCCATGGTCTTTGGGTTTGGTCAGGGTGTCTTATTCCTGGATGAGACACGTCTTCCAAGCCCTAGTTATGTCTAATATCTTTTGACGAGTCCTTAGTGAACTCAGAAACAATTTGTAAGGTTTGTAAAACTTGAATTTGAAGTCTACGTTTTAAACAATATTGTTATGTTTCAAACTCATTTAATGGATGACAAATCTATGGTTTTATCATATAGTTGATGTTATGATTGAATGCAATGATATTAAGAAAGTCACCCCATAAACACGCTTCCGCAAAAGTCACAGTGTGATAGCATGGTATCAGAGCTTCGATCGTAGCGAACTAGGGTTCTTTCTCGAGTCTAGACTACGATCATTAGGGCTCTCACGAAAATGTTTTCAAACATGTTTACATTGCATACACTAAACTTCCAGATCCAGGGAACAAACATTTTTACAAACAAAAAGGCACAAACCACATTTCAAAGTTTACGTTCATAATTCAGTCTTAGAGACTGGGGAGGTTCAGTCCTAGAGACTGGGGAGGTTCAGTCTTAGAGACTGGGGAAAAATTTGTCTGAGAGACTAGGAAATTCAGTTTGAGAAACTAGGGAGGTTTTAGTCTGAGAGACTAGGGAGTTCAGTCTAAGAGACTAGGAAGGGTAGTCTGAGAGACTGGGAAGTCTAGTCTGAGAGACTAGGAAGGATAGAAAGTTTCATAAAGAACAATGTGAATACATGATGAATTGTCTTTGTTTGCAATATACTAAGTGTTAGTGATTACTATGAATATACATGCTACGATTATTATGTACCGACACACATGTCACCCTCTTCTGAGAGTGAGAAATCAGACATTGACGACCCTGGGGCCACCACCACAGATAATGAGATTGTACCTGCGCTGGAGATATTTGCGTCGGACACTAAGAGTGATCCTGATATGATGACCAAGGACGAGGACGACTTCCAACCGTCCGCACGGCCAGATTTTGGTGATGACCTACCCTTGCTGATGGCTTCCCTGACGAGAATCCTTCTGTCATTCTTGTTTCGGTCCATGACCACCCTATCGTTTGGACACCCTGACGGCGAGCACATCATGGCCCCGATCCTCGACGCCGTACCTCTCATGATCATTTGTTCCGAGGATATGGCTTTTGACGATTTGTTTGATGATGACATTGATTTGTTGATTGATGATCCTCCTATTGACGCCCAGGGTGATGGAAATATAACTGAGGATGTCATCGCTATTCTACCTCCTCAGATTTCCGCCATGGAAGCTTCCTCTGCTTCCATTTTGCACTCGATTTCAGACTCCTTTGAGTCTGTGACATCTGGAGACTTGCAGACGGCCGAATTGCAACTTTCAACTACTAATTCAGACGATGACACCGCTATGACTACTGCACTATCACCTGCTCGAGATCCCACACCTTCACATGACCCAGAGCCAGCTCCTGAGCTTGCTTCCGTTCCTTTTGGGGCAGCCTGATGATGCGCCTGTTGATTTTGAGCCGATTCCTGATCCTGACCATGTTTCATTCGGTTAACTAGACATTGCACCCCTTATACTGGACCCAGTACCTGCACCTGCACCTGATGGTCTTCTCTTTTGCTGAGACACTTGTTCCTGCACCCGCACACGCTGATGTTGCTCCATTCCTCCTGTGGAACCCGACGCCCACCGCACCGGTTTGCCCATTTTCTTTCTTTCGAGACATACCCGCACCCCATCCAGGGGAAGGTACCTTTGGCCAGCACCTGCGTAACGGCCTTTCTATATCAACAACTTTTTCACAGATCCTTCAAGCTGTACTGTTCATTTCTTCACCGCTGGATGAGCCATCCCGATGGTTCCTATCATGCCCTATGCTGATTTCAGACCCCTACCATCCCTCACATTATGGAGGCGACACACGGGATGAGTTATTCCTGTTACATCAGCTACAGTTTAAGGATGTGAGTCATAGAGTTTTGGAGCTTGAACTGACATCACGTCCTCCACCCTGTCTATGCCAGTGTACTTTGATCCTCCACATTCATCACCGTCTCCTTTTACACTCTCCCTGCTGCTATTAAACCTTCTTAGGTTTTGATGCTCGTTTCTTTACTATCAAGCAGCAGATCAGATACTTACTGCGCCATATATTCAAGCTCGAGGAGAAAGTCGCTCATGTTAGCAATTTGCTTTTCTTCACTCCTCCACCGCAGACACCAGTATAGTTGACTTTTGGATTTATGCGGATTGCATTACCTTTGGGGAAAAGACACTACTAATAAGCCGAGATTGTAGAGACTTTTGAAGACCACTTCTGATCATGTGATTTTGGCACACTGATAGACTTATTGGACGAGGGTAGGGTGACCATGTGTCCCTTTTAATATAACGCATTTTGTAAACAATGTGATTGTGGTCGATAAACAATGAAAGCTCAGTCGCCATGTCCTCACTAAGCACGTTAATGACCTGCATGTGTGTGCTGTAATTGTGATGCTACGTATATTCTCATTAAACATGTTCCTATCTACAAGTTGTGCTATAGTTATGATGTTATATGATTGATTGATACAACGATTGCTTATATATGTATATATACACACCTCCTGGGTCTCATTCGTTAAGTAGATGCTTTTGTGCTCACGTCTTTAATAAGACCTGACCTAACCAATCTTCTTCTAGGAAGATGTCGACTCAAAGAAACACCGATACCAACACCCCTCTTCTAACGACAGAGGCGGAAATACAAGAGCGTATCTTACAGGCCATCGCACAGTACGAGGCCCTTTGCTCTGAGCGCAGCGGAAGTACCTCAGGAAATAACCCACCCAGCGACTGCACCTACAAACAGTTCTTGGGCTGCAAGCCCCTAAATTTCGACAGCACTGGGGTGCCTTAGCCTTCATGCACTGGGTTGAGAAGACGGATTCTGTTTTGCGGTTGAGCAAATGTGCTCCAGAGCATCAGGTCGCGTACATTTCCGGACTATGTAGGATCGTTGTAGGACCCGACTGAGTCGTTCAGAAGAGCTTTATATCCGAATCAAAGGCGGAATCAGTGAAACGGATGTGGAAACAGCTTAATACTATTAAATCTGTCACTTATATTGATAATAACACTGTTTACAACCTGAACAGATTTTGGTAGCACTTCGTTACAAATCCAGAAGTCATCACAAATGAAATTGAAAAGTGCACTATATATAGGAGTGGGATTCTGCTCGAAACATAATGAAGTTCTTTCAAGCGGAATCAGAAGTTTCTGATTTCGCTTGATTAGACTTCTTGCACTTTCAAGCGGAATCAACACTTTATCCACTAAACTCTGATTCTCGAACCTCGTGCACTGAATATCCTAACCTATCCTATTACATGATACAAGACGTAGTCAATAGACGTAATGCACTAACCGACTCAGATTTACCTGTATCAACCGACTCTTCTTTCAACACACTTTCAACGAGTTTACCTACCACCTCTGAATCATGAGAATCATCAGATTTGGAATAGGTTATGTCAATGTTGTCTGGCAATTGGTCTACCATGTTGAAAGCTTTTTCGACCTTTTTTTCATCATAAAATGCAAACTTTTCCGGTGGTGGAACTTGATGAAACTCTGTGCCAATTCCTTTCTTGGTTTGCTCAGACTCACCATCTCCCGGTTTTATATTGAAAATTTGTTCAAGCACATATGACGACACGTGATAACTTTTTAACTTGTTGTTATCCTGTTCTAAATCAGCAATCTGTCGCTTTAGTTTAGCAACATCCTCAATATAGGAATTAACAACATCTTGTTTTATAGAATACATTCGTTTAAGCTCTTTAGTTGTTTCAGAAAGATAATTCATTCTTGATTGAGCATGTTTCATTTCGTCTTTCACTTTTTCATATGACACTTTCACTTTTTGTTCACATTCATTTGTCATTTTCAAAACATTTTCTTTCAAAACTTCATTTTCTTTTTCTAATTTGTTACATTTTTCTAAAAGTTTTTCATCATTCTCTTTAAAAACTTTTTCTTTTTCTAGCATTTCTTTGCATTTTTCTTTGAAAATGTTTTCAATTTTAGTGAATTCAAGATCTCTTGTTCTGAATTGCTCATCTTTTTCAGTACAAGCTCTGCACGGTTCCATGCATTTCTTTCACTGATCAATCGTTTTTAAGTTTTCAGAATCAGAATTTACCTCAGTGATTGGCATCTCGGTGTTTTCAGCTGTCTCTGGCTGCTTCATCTCAGCATCATCAGCTTTCAAATTCTCATTCTTTTCTTCTTTTTCTTCTTTCCTCACCTCCTCTATAATCTGTTGTTCTTCAG
This sequence comes from Helianthus annuus, assembly GCF_002127325.2. Taxonomy (NCBI): domain Eukaryota; kingdom Viridiplantae; phylum Streptophyta; class Magnoliopsida; order Asterales; family Asteraceae; genus Helianthus; species Helianthus annuus. Next base: position 117,166,547 of record NC_035437.2, on the reverse strand, counting down.
TAACAACTTCTTTCACAACTTCAACATTCACAACAACTTATTCACTTTTGATCTCCTTCACAGCCTCAACTTCAACAACTTCTGTGTTAACGTCTTCAGCAACCTTCTTCAAATTGTTCACCATCTCTTCAATACTCTTCTTCATTCTCTCTTCATCCCTTTTTCTCAGACACGATGTCATGGCATATCTGATCTCCTTTTCATGCCTTTTAGCATACGTGTCATATTTCATCACATTTCTGTAATATTCAGCTCTTAGCGGAATTGTGAGAAGAACATCATCAAAGATTATGTCTTTCTTTGGAACAACCAGTTCTCCTTCTCTGTTGTAGTAACACTCTCTCTTCTTATCCCATCTTCTTTTGCTGATAGCACTTTCATACTCTTCCTGCATGTCATCCATTCTGTTGTAAACTACGTTTCTTTCTCTGTAAGTCTTCTCACTCAAAATCTCTTCTCGAGTTTTTTCTTTTATCTCAACTTTTTCTTCACGAATTTCAGCAGTGTCTTTGTCTTTGTTTTCATCTTGAATCTCAGCAACAAAAACAAACTTTCTTTCCTCTGTCATTGCCCTCCCATGAGCTGTTTTTCGAACATTCTCCAAACGATCTTCTTCTGGACAAATTGAGCTCCAATCAAAACCTTCATCATCTTGAATTACAAAATAAGCTCTTTATTTTGATTTATCTTCAATCAATTTTGGCTCTTCTTTGCTTCGGTGGTAGATTGCCTTTCGGTAGTAATCATCGTTGAAAGGTCTCTCAAATTCTGCAACTTCAGAATTTCTACATTCTCTCTTGAAATGACCCTTTTGCTTACATCTGAAGCAGGTCACTTTGGATTTATCAAATCCAAGCTTCGTTGACGGACCACCAAGAGATTGTTTCCCTGTAATCTCCATATATCTCTGAGCTCTGCGGATGCAACTAGCTAAACACCAACGAATGTCAATGAGTTCCATCTCTTCCGGATCGATCTGGTCGTAGTCTTCTTTGGTTAACTCGGAGTTTCCAATCTTGCCAGCTACAAGACCTTCATATGATTCCAGAACAGATGCAAGGAAACTCATTTGCTGCTTAGCTGCATTGATGCTCATTGTCGGGGAATTCTTCAGTTTGACAGCGATATTGCACAGAATCTCCTCAGCTTCATCTGAATTTGATTTTGAAGATGAATGGTATCTAGAATGATGACTTGTTAACATTGTTTGTGGTTCTTTCATCTTCTCACCACTGAACGCTGTCTTTGGTGAACTAACGCCTTTCTCCGAAGGTACACTGCCTTTGTAGTACAAGTCAACATTCTGTTGATGTGAAGAACCAGTCATCTTGCTTTGCTTTTGTAGCTCCAGATCATGACTCTCTATCCTTTCAAACAACGCATCAAGAGAAATCGTGTCATATAAGGCATCATTTTTCAAAATAAAAACAAATGTTTGCCACTGATCAACTCGTGGTAACGCTTCAATCACTTTATCGTTAATTTCCTCTCTTGTTTTTACTATCTCAAATCTCTCAAGTTCAATTTTTAGATGACAAAATCTTTCTATCATTTGCCTCACCGACTCTCCTTTTAAACTATCAAAAAGATCAAACTCTTTCTTTAATAAAGCAATTTTGTTCTTTTTTATCATTTGCCTCACCGACTCTCCTTTTAAACTATCAAAAAGATCAAACTCTTTCTTTAATAAAGCAATTTTGTTCTTTTTTATCTGTTTACCACCCTCATCTTTAACACGTAAAGTTTCCCAAACCGATTTCGATGACCCATCATGATTAAGCAGTGCAAATATATCATTCCTAATTGCCGGCTGGATCAACGCAATCATTCTCTATTGGGCAGCAAACTCAGATTTATCATCTCTGGATAATCTCTTGAACGGTAGTTCTTCGCCTTTATCATCTTTTGGCCGTTCGTATCCAAACTCTAAGCAGAACCAGCTTTCATGAGCATATGCTTTCGCCCAGTTGAGAAAACGTTCTTTCCACCATGTATAATCCTCAATGCTCTCTAGAGTTGGTGGCTTTGAGTGTGTTCCGTAAAAGTTATCATGCTTGATGTTCTCATTGATCGCTTTCGTGATAGTTTTTGGTGTGACCGTTGCTGTTTCGGAAGAATCAAATGTGAACGCGTTGAAAAACGTGTTGTAAAATTCCTCAGCCATGATGTGAACCTCTTGAATTACCTGAACAGATAATCAAACGAACACAATCAGTACAAACAATATCAAATATCCTGAAACAAACTGACACTCGATCGACGTGAAATATCCTGAAAATCCACTTTTCAAGCGGAATAAGAACTCAAGCGAAATCACAGACTTGCACTTTGGAGCGAAATCAGAACTACACACTTCAAGCGAAATCACTTGAATGACAATTCGAGCGGAAACAGATCTCCACTTCAAGCGGAATCAATTGAATAACAATTTGGAGCGAAATCAGTACTTTGTTTTCGAGCGGAATCTATAGGATGTTAATTTGAAGCGAAATCAGATCAATCCCGCAAGCGGAATAGCGGACTCGAGCGGAATCAACTGCTAATTTCGAGCGAAATAGTCATTTGAAGCGGAATCTGTTGACATTTTCAAGCGGAACTAAAAGTGTTCGTTCAAGTGGAATCCGGTTTTTGTCCAATTTTCAAGGCTTTGTTATTATACTGTTATGCACATTCGGTGAAAGTTTCATTCCATTTTGACCGTTGGAACTTGTCCAGATTGAAAAAAAAGGTGTAGAAGTCAGAATAAAGATGATATCAAGCTAAACTCTTCTTCCTGTGCTCTGATACCACTTGTAGGATCGTTGTAGGACCCGACTGAGTCGTTCAGAAGAGCTTTATATCCGAATCAAAGGCGGAATCAATGAAACGGACGTGGAAACAGCTTGATACTATTAAATCTGTCACTTATATTGATAATAACACTTTTTACAACTTGAACAAATTTTGGCAACACTTCGTAACAAATCCAGAAGTCGTCACAAATGAAATTGAAAAGTGCACTATATATAGGAGTGGGATTCCGCTCGAAACAGCATGAAGTTCTTTCAAGCGGAATCAGAAGTTTCTGATTTCGCTTGAACTGACTTCTTGCACTTTCAAGCGGAATCAACACTTTATCCACTAAACTATGATTCTCGAACCTCGTGCACTGAATATCCTAACCTATCCTATTACATGATACAAGACGTAGTCAATAGACGTAATGCACTAACAGATTACTTCAAGATGGGGCTCTGTCATGGTGGAACCTCCAGGTTCAGACGTTGGGCGAGACTGCTGCGTATGCTTTGACATGGGATGAACTGAAAGGACTAATGCATAAGAAGTACTGTTCGAGAACAGAAATCCAGAAGTTGGAAACTGAGTTCTAGAACTTGAAGATGGAAGGTCCAAAGATAGCTGAGTACGTGGAGAAATTCCATGTTCTGTCGCGTGTTGTCCCCTACATGGTAGAACCAGAATTTAAAAAGATCGAATGTTTCATCCAGGGATTGGCACCTCAAATTCTAAGCCTGGTGACAACAACTAAACCTCCAACAATTACCGCAGCTATTGACTTGAGTGTGGCGCTCACTGAAGAGGCGATTAGACTAGGAAGATTTTCAACCTCTGAGGAGAAAAAGGAGACTCATGTGGAGTCATCTGGAGATAACAAGAGAAAGTTCGGAAACTTCAAGCAGGGTATTCAGGCGAATAACAACAACAAGGCCAAAAAGGGAAAAGAGTACATGGGTGAACTACCTAAATGTGAAAAGTGTCGACGCCATCATACCGGGTGATGTAAAAATGGAAAGTTTGACAACTGTGGCAAAGTGGGGCACTGCAAGGAGACGTGTTAGCATGAGACGAAACGTGGAAAGAGAGGTCAAGGGTGTTGTAACTGAGGTGACATGGGGCACTTTAGGAAGGATTGCCCACAGGAGATTAAACATGATCGTGGGAAGAATGTCTAGCACCAGAGTAGGGAAGCACGCTAGGATCCAAACAAGACCATCGGTACGTCTCATAGTAGTCAATGTTATGTGTGTGCTATTTGACAGTGTTGTCAAATTTTAGCTTCAGAATATACTTGTTTAGTAGTAAGTAAGATAGATATCCAGTATTCGATAGAACTAGCTTAAGGGAAGCTTCGACGTGGTAATTGGGATGGATTAGTTGTCGAGCAATTAAGCGGAGATTATTACCCGCACCCCGATGGCAAATGAAGAAACAATCATGATTCATGGCGGTAAGCAGAATGTGCCCCTACAGCTTCCAAATTGCTTAAAGGCACGAAAGTCGTTGCGTAATGGATGTGTTGTCTTCTGGGCACATGTCGTGGACAAGGGAACCGAAGAACCAAAACTCGAAGATATCCCTGTGACAAGGGAATATCCTGAATACTTCCCCGAAGACTTGCCAGAATTACCTCCTCAACGACAAGTCGGATTTCGCATCGATTTAATTCCAGGCGCCGCGCCTATAGTCAATGCACCGTTGCGACTTACACCTTCGGAGACGCAAGGATTGTCAGTGTAACTTCAGTAGTTGATAGAGAAGGAAGCTAAGAGACCAAGTTTCCCGCTTGGGTAACCCCAGTTTTGCTCGTCAAGAGGAAGGACGATAGCTTTCGTACGAACATCAAACTACCAGGAGCTGAACGAGCTAACCAAAAAGAGTCGGTGACTCTTGCTAAGGATTAACGAAGTACTTATCTAACTAACTATGAGGATCCAACTACTATTTCACGACTGGTTGATGATCGAGTGTCATTAGCTATGAATTCAGGAAGAAGGTATACCGGGGAAATTGTGGGACTATAACTTGTTTTAAACGTACACAAAGATGGTGTTTCCTACAAGATACACAAAATAGTTTTACACAATATACAAAACCTTGTTAATCTAGAAAACATGTACTTAGGACCTTTTGGAACCCAGGTCCAAACTCGTAAAGGTTGCCTAGGAACCACACCTGTTAACTCAAGCAAACCTCATTATCCTGACATAAATGCTATTTCAGTTATCCAAGCAAAATGTACTCAAATTTCTTTTGTTAAAATCTTCACTTTTGCTTCCAGTGAGTAGATGTTTGCATCTCTACTCCCCTTAATGGTAGTTGCATCGCGTTAATTTTCTTCGCTGAGAGCGAACACACATTTGCTTCGGTACTTAGTCATTTCTTCACTTAGCAAATACTCATCATTTCATTTCTTGGAAGTTCATATGTTATGCATGAACCATTGATTATGCATACGGTTCCGTTTCGAATAAGCGCTTCGTCAAGGCTCAACTGTTATTATGCTAAAACTAACTATTGGTTTATGATTCGAATAACCTACAATATTGTAATTGTTGGCTCTTTTGCTATCAAGTCAACACACTTTCTTGAAACTTCTTTTATTCCAAGTTACATTCATGGTTTATCTTTGTAACCATGCCGAGATTCCCTTGCTGATACATATGTTTATTGTCGGGTTACACTGAAACCAAGTTCAATTGCTTGAACTTATCCATTTCGCATATTCAATTTAAGACGCCATATGATGTATTGAGAGCATCATATTCAAATATTTCTGCAAAGGTTCTTTTGTTTCGAGTCGTAGTTAACTTGATTGGCCTACGACTCCACTAAATTGTTTGTTGGTTTCGATACCTTACGGTGATACTTTTACAATTGAAGCTTGTGCTGATTTGGGTACTCACTTCATACACGGATTTAATCGTTTATTCATTACCTTGCTCTAAAATTCGTCTTGTTTATCACAATTAAAGCGGTCTCAACATAGTTGTGTGTTAAGGCAATGGTACATAGATTCATTTCATAGCACGGTGTACCTCCTAACGATTCTTTCGTTATAAATTGAATATCTTGTAGTGTTTATTATTTTCCATCTTCAATCGGAAACAGTAGTACCTTGATGTTCCGTGTTCAATTGAAAACTCAATGACATTGTGTAAATCAAATCTTCAGATTGTCTCAGTACACTTTCATTTGATTTCAAACACGGTGAATTTGTTCAATTACCACTATCATTAAATTATGTCATTACGACACCTTGTGGTGTCGATACTAACTTGTAGCTTGTGCTAATCATGGTCAGCCGTCTCACACAAAACTACACATGCTTTTGTTTGACTTGTCATTTAAACATTCTGAATGCAACTACGAACTAAGACAATAATACACCAGATTCGCTTGTATTCCATTCGGTGTATTTTCGCAATTCAAGAATGTCAACATACTAATCCTTACCATTTATTTATTCGAAAGTTGACATCATTTTCATATTCAAGTTGTTGATTTTGAGTTCATATAGCGGATGCTATGGTTTATGAAAGCTCGTTTATATACTATGACCAATTGTTTGAAAATCCACTGGTCAAAACTCCTTTGTTGCACCCCTGTTAACTAAGCTACACTAGATTATACATCTATACATCTCGTGTCCTTTGACATCAATTGCTAGAACACATACCTTTTAACCATTGGATTCTTGTTGTTGTAATATATATCCTTGGATTCACCTCCTGAGAATAGAGATTGACTCGACCTTGTGATTATCTATCTCAGTATTATTCATAAACATACACGCATAATGTAACCCTAAGAAGTTAAGATAGTACAAATTTCGAGGACGAAATTTTCTTAACAGGGGGAGAATGTGACAACTGTCAAATTTGCATGCATCCGTACAATTATTAATTGATGATTAGTGCTTAATGACTGTGCTGATTTACAATTTATGACTTGAACTGCTTTCTGATTACCGCATTATGCTTACATGTTCATCACATTTCATGCTGTCACCTCATTTTTACATACAAACTTTAGTGACATAAACGATGCACAAAGCCAGTTAGCACAGTTAACGGATAAATCAGAAATATGCTGACGGGGTTCAGTACCGTAGGCAGACGTTGTTTTGAGACCCAGTATGAGCCAGAAACCAAGTTCTACACTAGTATAGTATGTATGGAGGTAAGGACCACAAAACTGCTTTTCTAAATGATAGATAAAGTGCCGGAAAGTGCCTAAAACTCACCCAAATTACAGAATTCTGCATAATTCAGCAAAAATCAGCTTTTTAAAAAACTAGTAACATGCAAAAACATGACTAAATGGTCCTGAATGCTTTCCTAAGTGTCGAAAATTAAAAGTGTCACAAAGGGGTACATAAAGAACACTAAACGGACTAGTTTGACACTTTAACGAACCAGTATCTAACCGAACAACCGGACACTACCCGAAACACCAAAATTATACTAGAGACATTGTTTTAATGTTTCTGAGCTAGTTATGATACCCGAACACCCTAACACACTATATAACATGTCATATATATAAACACTAACTAATACACTTAACTTCTAACTAAATCACCCAACTTATCATTAAACAACAACCAAGACCCCCCCCCCATTATGGTGGACGGTCACCAAGGATGTGGCCCCACCCCATGATCTTACAAGATTTCCTTAAATCTTTCTTTGATTCATTTTGATTTAGTGGAAGATCTTGTTATGTACTTACAAGACATGTTATCCAATGGGCAATTGCACAAACATGGTTATAAGATATCTTGAACTCTCATTCTTACACCCTTCACACACACCTTCTTCCTCCTTTCTTCTTCCCACCTCACGACCACAAACAAGCACCACCACCACCATACAAGGAAGCTTGGTGCCCTTGAAAGTTGAAGGACCTCTCTCTAGTGCTTTTATCCACTTGTTTTCTCCTCTTGAATCATCCCTAGCCTTGAGCTAGTGGTAAGAACTTCATACACTCCATTGTTCATCTTATATTAGTGGTTAAAAGAAGATTCATGTTGATTATTATGAAGAACACTAATAAACTTGAAGATGAATCATGAACATAAGCATAAAGCTATAAGAAATCTTAAAGAAATCATGTTGTTTAGTGTTGTTTTGTTTCTTGATGATTGATTATTTGTGTTTATGATGTTAGACATCATATGAAACCTACTAGATTATGATTTAACACATGATCTAGTAAGTTAAGGTTGTGATCTTGTGAAAGACCAAGATCATCATGCTTTATGTTTTCATGAACTTGAAAAATGAAAATGATTTTGTGAATAATGAAGCATATAACATGTTTACTAGACATAAAGGTGGATGATTACAAAAATAGTTTTCCAAAGAAACCAAGTTAAATCACAAGATTTACAAAAACATTGTTTTTAAAGAAAACTAACCATGTTTCTAGTGGTGAAACAAGTATAAGAATACATTGTTTACAAGAAAAATTCAAGAGAATGATTTTTGAAAAAATCATCTAGTAAGTTGTAAACACCTAAATCCTTTAAGAATGAGATTTTTAAAGAAGTAAACACACTTTAAAGGGTAACTAAACCTACTAAAAACACTACCAAGTTACTACAAGTTTTTATGAAAGTTCAAGTACATGATTACTATGTAAATAGCATCGTTTTAGCACTTGGTAAGTGTAGATTGATTGTTGATTGTTTGTGATGATTTTTGAAAAGAAAATGATATGCTTTGATAGCGTGGACACCTCCATTTTTAGGGGAAACTATGGCAAAATTTTCTAAAAATATAAGCACTTAGAAAAAAAAAATTCTAAAAAATATTTACAAGTGTGTTTTAACTAGGGTTTTTAATATAAACATTGCCATAGATTTTGTTACAAAAATACAAGTATCAGAGGTTGGTTTTTATAAAAAAAATGGATAAATATGTATTTAGAATATATATTTACCCTAAAGACATGATGTGTGTGAATATTTTTATGCTTTGTGTAGTAGATATATTATTTTAGGGTTAAAATAATATAACTTGACAAAATACCAAGAATTTACAATCCAATATTACCAGAATCTCATGGAATAAAAATATATAAGTTACACACATAATATTGCGAAACCGAACTAACGAAAGAACGTAACTTACAAAATATTCGGGAAAATACCGTTATAAATATATTTTTGGTAAATAATATTTTGGATACAAGAAATGAAAATATGATTTTTGTAAATATTACCAAGTTATATTATATTTTCGAAAAGAAGAAAATATATTATTTTTGGGAAGTAAAAATATATTTTCTTAGAATATTTGGAAGATATATGATTTATAAGAAAAATATATATTTTCTTGAAATACATTATTTTTGGACAAAATGAGTTATATATTTTCTAAAGTGAGACTTGAAAATACATTGTTTTGGAAATATATATTGGACGTTTATTAAGGAAATACGTACACACCTGAATACGATGCCAATACATGGCGAGATATACAAATACAAGAATACGAAAATACATGTATGTGATACCCCCCCATCGTTGGGAAGGAAATACGAATATAAATACTTGAGAAGTATTGTTACAAAATATTGTTTAGCGATTATTCCAAAATTAAATTTTATTTAAAGCTAAGATAATTATTATTTTAACAAATAATTATATACTTGGAATACTTAACACAAGGGCACTAATCAATACTAAGACAGGGCACAACCTGCTCGTCTAACAGACCGTAGTACGCATGTAGGTAGTTGTGCGCTCTAGAGGAAGATTTGAGTTACATCGGATACAAGGAACGCAAAACTGTGAGTTCATGTCCCCCTTTCTTTTAACTGTTTTCAGTTTTATAACTTCGGGGGTGAAATACATGTTACATACTGCTTACAAACAATTACCATGGTATGATTAGCTAAGGAAAGGTACTGCTAGATCACGTGAATGGGTAGGCCATTAGCTTAAGACCATTAATCCTTGTATAAGGACCGATGGGCATGAGTGATAGATCTATTGGGTGTTGCGAGCCCCACCCATGGGCCTACGATTTGGCCGCATGTGGTGACTATGTCGTTCCGCCGGAGGGGCCGGTACGAAATACGCATACAAGTTTGAGTGCTTCCTATGCCATGTCACTTATATTAATATTAGCTATACATTAATTGATCTGTTTTTTTTTCTTGTTGCTATATACCAGTTTACAAGTGCATACATACATACAAAGGTTTTTAAGGTTTATTCGTACACACCTTCTAAACACATGAACTCGCAAAACTTTTGTTGATGTTTTCAAGCTACATGTATTTCAGGAAACTAAGTATGTATCTGGCGGGCGTTGGAGTTTAAGTCACGTTGTGAATAAAAGTTGTCATCCATGGTCTTTGGGTTTGGTCAGGGTGTCTTATTCCTAGACGAGACACGTCTTCCAAACCCTAGTTACATCTAATATCTTTTTACGAGTCCATAGTGAACTCATAAACAATTTGTAAGGTTGGTAAAACTTGAATTTGAAGTCTACGTTTTAAACAATGTTGTTATGTTTCAAACTCATTTAATGGATGACAAATCTATGGTTTTATCATATAGTTGATGTTATGATTGAATGCAATGATATTAAGAAAGTCACCCCATAAACACGCTTTCGCAGAAGTCAGTGTGTGACTACAATCTATGGCTTTCTGTCCGGCGAAGTTAACATCATTACCGGCGAAGTTGCTCAAATATCTATGCACTGTCCGGCGAAGTTAACATCATTACCGGCGAAGTTGCTCAAACATCAGTCTGTCAGCGAATTTAACCTCTGATCAGCTTTCTTAAGTCAAAAACAAGTCAAGATGTCGGCGAATCAACTAAGTCCAATCGCCCAAGCTGAACTTGAGACCGGAACCACCACAAGACCACCAAAGTTGAAAGAAGCAGAAGATTTCGGTACTTGGAAGAATCGAATCAAGTCATTCTTCGAATTCACTGACTACAATCTATGGCTTTCTGTCATCGCTGGACCCCACGTTCCAACGGTAGTTCAAGGAGATGTGATAATCAATAACGACCCAACAACTTTCACCGATGAAGACAAAGCCCTTATCCAACGCGACCATCGTGCACATGTTGCCTTAACCATGGCTTTGTCAACTGATGACTGTAACATGTTTGAAGAATACAGAACTGCTAATGAACTCTGGCACGCGTTGATCGAACACTACGAGGGAAATAAAGAGCTGATTGAGAGCAAAAGAGACATGGTGCAGAAGCAATACGACATGTTTGGTGGGATTCATGGAGAAAGTCTTTCCGATTATATTAGTCGCTTTCTGAATATGATGACCAAGATGAAGAAGGCAGGAAATCCTGTCACAAATCGTGCTGCCATAAAGAAGCTTCTGGACTCGCTTCCAAAGGAATGGAGCCTTCAATGCATGACGATAAAAAGGGATTTCATCAATAACCTAAATCCTGTCACTCTGTCTGATTTAATCAACACTCTGAAGGCTTTTGAAATGGACGTCATCAAACGCAAAATGAATACGGCCGATTACTCCCAAAAGTCAGCTCAGACTTCTACTGGGCTAAAGAATTTGGAATTTCTTGCTTCAGGAGGCACCGGTCAACAAGCTTCCGAAATGTCCTACTTTAACGTTTCCGCAAGCGTATCAAAGGATCCACAATCCAGTGATAAGGCTGTTGTGGTTGGTGATACTCAAGCTTTGAAAGTGTCAACTGAACATGTAGCACTTTTTAACATGTTTCTGAGTAGCTATGAAGCTTTAATGTCAGGAGAACTCAAGAAGGAGATGCTCACTACTAAAGACGTGTATCAGGTTGATCCAGATGACATGGAGGAGATGGATTTGAAGTGGCAGATGGCTATGATTACTTTAAGGTTGAAGAAGTTTCAGGATAAGACTGGGAAACGTCTAGGTCTTGGAAAAGCTGGTTTTGACAAATCCAAGCTGAGATGTTACAATTGCAAGAGTTTGGGTCACTTCAAGCGAGAGTGTCCTTTGTTGAAGGAGGGAAACACTGAAGCTGCTCCTACTATAAAACAAATTGCTATTGAAGAGAACAAGAACAATGCTGCTCCCAATACACCAAAAACTCTAGTAGTTGAAGACTATGATTGGGGTGAAGAAATTGCTGAAGCCAAGGAACAAGTCAACAAAGCACTCATGGCAAAGATCTCAAGCGGGTCGTCATCAAAACAGGTTGAGAAACAGGCTGCTGGAATCCCAAAAGGGGACAACATTGCTGACAAGGGTCTGAAAAGCATTCTCACCTCCCCAGAGCCTGAGAAAGAAAAGAATCATGAAGAAGCTGAAAAACCCAAAGAGCAAGTTCCTAAGGAGTCATCTGATGAGAAGAAAGAAAAGGGAAAAGTCTCAGCAGCAGCAATGAAAACTGAATCCTCAAAGGAAAAGGCTAACAAAAACTTGGTAAATAGCATTCCACATAACTTTAAAGTAAAGTTATGCACACCAGCATGCGTTGACGTCGTGGCACACTATAAATTTCTTAATCTAGAATTTGAGAGGCAAAAAGACAAAGCTTTAAAATTTAATAAAGAACTTAAACAGAACGAGGCCGCATATCAGAGAAAGTTGAATTCAACTTTAGCTTAAATGCAAACTCTAAAAGAATGTGTTTTTAGAAAAGATTTTATTATCAATGATCTAACAGATAGACTAGAAAAAGCTTTCAACGAAAATAATAAATTACAAATTATTATAGACAAATGGAATGTCAGTCAAAAGGCCTTTACTGACATAAAAAACTGCCAACGACCGACGTATGTAAAAGATGGGATCGGGTATAAGGATAGGCAAGGAAATGAAAGAAAACTTTTCTTTCCACCACACAGCAAAAACTATGTGCCTATGCCAACTCCTCATCCCGATAATGATTTCATTGATGAAAAGGCCTTTATAGAACAAAATGATTCTTTTAAAAACGAAACAACCGCTAACATTCCTAAAATTAATGCAGATCTAATTGTGTGTAAAGAAGATGTGTGCGATGAGGATGGAGACTGCGGCAGTTCAAAAATAGGAATAGGTTATTCAGGCGACAGTTATTCCACCGTTAACTGGTTCCCCTGGAACTGTTCTAAGAAAAATAATATTCAGGATGAATGTAATAATTTAACTAGGACTAATGACTGTAATGGTCGTGTGCCTAAATTTAACTCTTTGGATGACTGTAAGGGCCATGTGCCTACATTTGAGACCCGTGATCGTGAACATGCTATGTTTGAAAGTCATGATTAAATTCTGCATTTTGTGATGATAAAAATGTGTGTGAATCTCCTGTATTTGTGCCAGAATTGAAAAAGAATAGCTTTGGAAAATTCCTCACCGAGGAAATTCCAGAATTTATTCCATCTCAAATAGGTATAACAGATTCAGAGAAGAAAGTCACCAAAGATAGCAGCAAAGAAGATTCAAGCTTTTCTGCCTCAGAAAAGGAAGAAGAGAATTCAAGTTCTGATGAAGAACAAGAATTAGAAAATTCAAGTGAAGATCAAACAACAGAAGGTTAAAGCTCCGAAGATTCAAGAGACGAAGCAAGTGAAGATCAACATTCAAAAAATTCAAGTAAATATCATGCATCAGAAAGTTCATCAGATTCCGACAATGATGAAGACTGCTCAGAAGAGGAAAGCCGAGTTGACAAGAAAATGAAGAAAGCTGAGAGCTCAGGATACACCGCATCAAAAGATTCTTCAAAAAGCTCAAGACACTCATCACATACATCATCTTCTAACACCAAAAAGCCCAGATGTAAACGATGTTTTCGGTGTGGTCATTTAGGACATACAGCGAAACATTGTAAAAACAAGAATTTTTCTAAGCCAGAATATGATTTTGTTAAAAACTTCACAGATCAGCTTGATTACCTTAAGAAATCTAATAAAAATCTGGTTAATTCAACAGCTTATTTTTGGAAGCAAAAAGAGGACATCGTGGGTCAAAACCACGATAGATCCAAATTGAAGCAAATCTGGGTTCCCAACTCAAACTAATTTGTGTATATACTTGTATTTTAGAATAAACTCCAGAAATGGCTTCGAATGCTTATGGAATATATCTGGCATGTCGACAGCGGATGTTAAAGACACATGACAGGCTTAAAGGAACTTCTGAAGAATTGTCGTTTTATTGATGGTGATTTCGTGTCATTCGCTGGAGACGAGAAGGGAGGGAAGATCGTTGGAATAGTAGATGTTGTGTTTGAAGCACTTAATTTAGAAAATGTCAACTATGTTTCAGAATTGTGCTACAATCTTATGAGTGTATCACAAGTCTGTGATAAAGGAATATCGGTGCTCTTCAACCACATGGAATGTTTATTTCTCAAGCCTGAATATGTCGTTCCCGCAGAAATGATCATGCTCACAGCTCCACGACAAAACAACACATACGTGCTCAACATGAAAAATGCCAAGACAAATGACAACTTGACGTATTTAATCTCAAAGGCTTCAGAGTCGGAGTCACTGCTTTTGCACAGGCGATTGGGGCATGTAAATTTCAAAAATATGAACAAACTCTCTAAGTTAAACTTAGTAGGAGGTCTTCCGATAAAAGAATTTCCTTTTTTTGAAAAATATATAGCATGCACCCAAGGAAAGCAACACAAGAAATTGCACAAGCACAAAGCAGTGAATACGATTACTGTGCCTCTTCAATTGATGCATATGGATCTTTTTGGTCCAATAAGTGTTAAAAGTCTTGCTAAAAGTTCCTACTATTTGGTGATTACAGATAACTTCTCTCTTTCTCATGGGTCTATTTTCTTGAAACCAAGAGTGAGACGGCTGATATCCTTAAGTCATTCATTCCCTTGATTGAAAACGTGACCAGATTAAAAGTGAAGTCGATTAGAAGTGACAATGGTTCTGAATTCAAGAATCAAAGCTTCATATCCTTATGTGCTCAAAAAGGAATTCATCTTCAATACAGTGCGGATAGAACTCCTCAACAAAATGGAGTCGCTGAACGAAAGAATAGGACCTTGATCGAAGCCGCGAGAACTATGCTGGTAGATTCAAAGCTTCCAATCATCTTTTGGGGAGAAGCAGTAAATACAGCATGCTATGTTCTGAACAGAGTTCTCATTGTAAAACCTCATGGAAAAACCGCATATGAACTTCTCTTCAAAAGGAAGCCGCTCATTGATTTCTTCAGACCGTTTGGATACTCTTGCACTCTTCTAAACACTCAAGAGAATCTCATCAAGTTCGAAGCAGTGGGTGATATCTGCTACTTCATGGGATATTCATCCACTCAGAAAGCCTACAGAGTCTACAACAAACAAACAAAAATGGTGATTGAATCTTATTACTTTGACTTCCAAGAAGGAAACTACACTAACACTAGAAGTACTCCCGATTGGTTTTACGATGTGGGTGTGATTTTCAACACCTTCGAAATTCCAGAAGATGTTCCAGAAGCAGGACCTACAGAAGCTGCTCAAGTTGAACCTCTGTTTGATTCTTCAGATATTGGTTTAACTCCTTTCACCACTCGTTTTTCTCCATTCTCTGCTGATTCACTTCTCTCTGTGGATGAAGTAAATGGTGACACTTCGCCTGAGAACACCCCTCAAAACGGTGCTTCTTCTTCACAGGCGAATGTGGATGAACCAACTCAGGAAGATGATCCTCCAATAATCTACTTTGACGAACACTTCACCAACCTTCCGCAACAAATTTAGACTCAAACAAATGGAGGATACAAGACAAATCACAATCATCCTCTTGAGAATGTCATAGGTGCAGTAGAAGAAGGAGTACGTACACGTGGTCAGTCATCAAGCATCAACAAAGGGCTCTATGCCACTTTTCTCTCGCAGTCCGTGCCTCGTGACATTGAAGAATCTATTCAAGACTCCAGTTGGGTTCAGGCCATGCAGGAAGAACTATCTCAATTTCGCAAACTCAAAGTTTGGGAGCTAGTAGATTTACCTGAGGGAAAGTTTCCGATTGGTACAAAATGGGTTTTTCGAAATAAGATGGATGATCGTGGAGTAGTGATCAAGAACAAGGCTAGATTGGTGGTGCAAGGTTTTCGTCAGGAGGAAGGAATTGATTACGAAGAAGTTTTTGCTCCAATTGCAAGATTTGAGGCAATCAGAATATTCCTGGCATACACATCATACAGGAATTTCAAAGTTTTCCAGATGGAAGTAAAGAGTGCTTTTCTGTATGGCAAGGTAAAGGAAGAAGTTTACGTGTGTCAGCCTCCGGGAATCGAAGATCCTCATTTTCCAGGTCGCTACTACAAGTTGGACAAAGCCCTCTATGGTCTTCACCAAGCTCCACGTGCTTGGTACGAGACTTTGTTAACTTATCTTTTGAAGTGTGGGTACACCAGAGGAACGATCGACATGACTCTCTTCACCAAACGAATCAGAGAAGACGTAATGCTGGTTCAGATCTATGTGGACGATATCATTTTCGGGTCAACAAATGAGGAGTTGTGTAAAGAATTCGAGACCGTCATGAAGGAAAAGTTCGAAATGAGCATGTTAGGAGAACTCATGTTCTTCTTAGGATTAGAAGTAAAACAAAAGGAGGACAACATTCTTATTCACCAGGCTAAATACATTCGGGATATTCTCGCAAAGTACAACATGAACGACTGCAAAGTTGCAAGCACCCCGTTCGCCTCACAAACGGAGCTTACTCTAGATCCTCAAGGAAAACCAGTGAACAAGTCCTTCTACCGCTCCATGATAGGCTCTCTGATGTACTTAACTGCAAGCAGGCATGACATTATATGGGCAGTCTGTCTCTGTGCTCGATTTCAGACAAATCCCAAAGAATCACATGAAACCGCTGTGAAGCGCATCTTCTGCTATCTTAAAGGAACTCCGAAACTAGGTCTTTGGTATCCTAAAGATAGTAATTTTGATCTTATTGCTTATTCTGACAGTGATCATGCAGGTAGTAAAGTGGATCGCTGGTTTGTATCAGGAGGATGTCAATTCTTGGGAAGCCGTCTGATCTTTTGGCAAAGCAAGAAGCAGACAACTGTATCCACCTCCACTGCTCAAGCCGAGTACACTGCGGCCTACAGTTGCTGTTCACAAGTTCTCTGGATACAAAACTAGTTGTTGGATTATGGAATCAACATCATGAAGACTCCTATATTCATCGACAATGAAGCATGTCTAGGAATTGTGAAGAATCCCATCCACCACTCAAGAACAAAGCATATCGAAATTCGTATTCACGCAATTTGAGATCCTTACGAGAAAAGATACATTCAAGTGGTGCTAGTGGATACAACACAGCAACGGGCATATATATTCACGAAAGCCTTTTTTAAAACCCAATTCAACCAGCTGGTAACCTGGTTAGAAATGGTTAATTTCCTTGAGTGGAAATGAATCTTGTTGTCCAAAATCGTTTGTAAATACTCTATCTTTTGTCCATATTAAAAAAAAAACGTTTGTTAAAAGTAAAACAACTATCGCAAAATGTTGCCCACCAAAAAGATTTTCTGAACTTTAAAATTTCATTTTCAGGCAATGGACTTTCGAAAATAAAGATTTTAGGGGGATATTCTAGAAAATCAAAATTAGATGCCTGTGTCTGACTCATGTTAGAGGAAATGATAGAAAATTGCTAACACTTTGTCATTTCTTGAAAAACAAAAAAACAAAAGAAATCGGGATACCAAGCAACGACGTGTCGGTAGATTCAGCAATACCGAGTAAACTGCTGTTAGGGAGCAAAACATAATATCTACACAAGGATTTTAGCTTTTCTCAGGCACTACGCATCATTGTGGGTAACACGTTGCGGCATATGGCTTAATGGTCTTAAATCTTGCGTTGATAGATTGCCAAAGTCTGAGATTTTGGGTCTTTATATTGGTATTTCATTCGGGGATATCATAGTTGTTCTTCTGCTGCATCCAGATACATGCTGACCTAGATGCTATGATATCTTTCCAAGAAAAGAGCCAAAAATGGCCAAATCCCTAAATTGAAGAAGCTTTCATAGAAAGTTATTCAAATGCATAAAAATGCACAAATCGTACCAAATCTGGTATCTGTCTCTACCCTCGGTATTTTTTGGGATCTCTGCTGTACGAAAGTACTGACCTGATCACCAACTCTATCGCTGAAATGAAAAACGAATGAATCCAATATACTCACCTGTTATGAGGAATCTTTGTGCATACCTTGATCGCGGGGGTATGTCCTAATGTAGGACTCATGGGCGTAATGATTCTATTCTCAATAGCTTGTGTGGGGGCCATACAAGTCTTGTCAATATTACCAAAAATATGATAAACGCGCTCACCAAAGGCATGTTGAAAGAAGGATGCATGGATTTAAGCGGACAAACATACTGGCAGTTTTTCTTGTGCCTTGATTCACTAATAATAATAAATAAGGATTTGACAAGGGTTGACAATGTGATCTTCTGCAGGTAAGTCGACAAGCGTCAAAAGAAACAAGAAAATCAGCAAAAATGGAACCTCCCAGAGTTGAAAAACGAAGTTCGGAGTCAAAATGGCCCAAAACTTTCTCTTGTTTGTGAATATTTCATAATTTCTATTATTTTAAACTAAAAAGGGCACGTTTTTCGAGAAAGTTTGAAATTCACGAGTGTATTTAAATTGGTTTCTGAAAATGTTTTGTAATCATTCAAATGGCGGCAAAATTAAGATACCAGCGAAATTATTAATTTCGCTTATAATTTCGCTGGTTATCCTAAACCACCTATATATTTCCATAACCGACCTTATTTCAAACTTTTTCAAACAATATCCTTTCGTCTTCCACAATATAATCGATTATTCATCATAATCACTTTCAAGACCACCTATCATCTCACATTGTGTTCTCTGTTTTTGGTCAAGACAATAGGTAATCCGCACTCATTCATTGCTTACAAATCTCTTTGATTGATGGTTCACTGTTTGAGTTCTTATGTTTGGTTTTAAGTTCAAAACTTAATATCATGAATCAGTAGATCTTAGGATGTTTTGAGAAAGGTTATACCAGGCATCGCCGATTTTTCAAGGTTCTTGAACATTTTTAAGATTGTTTGTGATCAAAGTTGAACAATGTGTGAAATCAGTTAGGGCTTTAGAGGGGTTTCTCAAGAAAATTATGATGCCAGCGAAATAACGATGAATATGGTGAAGAATATGGTGAAATCATCATGATTCAGGGAATCTCAAAGTCTCGAACGCGAGTTCGAGCAACCGGCGAAATAATTTATTTCGTCGGTAAGTTGGCCTAGACGAATGTCTTCGCTGATGAACGTGTTCGTAACCAAACTCTGTCTTCGCCAGCGATCATCAGCGAAATTAGGTTTAAGTCACTTAGTTGTTGCCGGCGAAACACACGGATCCGATTCTGTCACCGGCGAAATTGCTTAGTATCAACATTGATCATCAGCGAAGATAGCCTTTGGGTTATCAGCAAATTTGACTGTTGATTTTTTTTCTTGTTACTATTTTCTTGAGTTTTGTAAATATTTTCTAAAATCATTTTCTTATATAATATGTAAATATTCTTTTTTTAACCAAATTATTATGCTATACATATTTTAGTATCTCGTTGTAAATATTACATCTTATGTCGTAAAAAAATTCTAACTTGGCTCGTTTGTTGTTTCAGAAGCAATGTTGGAACATATGTTTGTCGACTTCGTCTAGTATCGAGTCTTGTATTAGATTAGAAAGAGCAGGGCACGTCGTACAAGAAAATCAGGATAATATAGGTTGAGGACATTTCGCACGAAATGAAATAACTATTTCGTACGAAATGACATCTTGCCATTTCGCACGAAATGGTGAAAACATTTCGTACGAAATGACCATTTCGCATGAAGTTGTTCCGTGCGAAATCAGTTGCTTATAAATACCTGCCTTCTCCATTTCATTTGTAACTTTGTGATTCCGGTACCGAGGTGCTGCCGAAGTGTCTCCAGGCTGTAAAACGTGATTTTATCAATAAACAAGACAATTAGAGTGTATATCAAGTTGTTTCTAAGTCGATATGTCTGTTTCCGCCTTTCATATTAATTAGAACTCTTCTAAACGACTCGTTTGGTCGTGCAAACGATCCTAACAAGTGGTATCAGAGCTCAGCAGGAAGAGTTCTTACCGAATTCAGCTTGATTTCTTCAAAATTCTGACTTCTACATCTTCTTTTTCAAAATTAACAAGTTTTTACGGTTAAAATGGTTTGATTTTCTCACATTATAAGCGAAACAATGTTTTAATAAAGCCTTGAAAATATTAGATCTAAAATCAACCTAAAACCTGATCAATTTGTCAAAATTCAGTCCGAAAGGATGACATCAGCAGCATTTCGTACGAAATAGCTCATTTCGTTTGAATCAGAGTTTCCATTTCGCACGAATTAGCTATTTTGGACTTCATTTCGCACGAAATCACCTATTTCGTGAGAAACATTGTTTCATTTCACACGAAAAGCCCTCGTTTCGCACGAAAAGCCCTTTTCGCGTGAAATTTGTCTTCATTTCGTACGAATTGGTTGTCAGGAGACTATTTCGCACGAATTGGTCTTTACTATTTTCATTTCATACGAAATCATCTATTTTGTGCCAACACTATTTCGTTTGAACTTATCATTTCGTTTGAGTTGTGTTTTCAGGTTGTGTAAGATTCTAATTTGTTTGAAAGACTGTGTTTGTGAATTTTTTGAGAACCGGAACATGGAAGAAGCGTTTTACAATGCATTTGCTACTGCCCCGAGTACTCCTGTTACCATTGCTCAGAGTGTGAACATGGAAAATGAAACAGGAACGTTACAAAAACCTCCAAAGTTGATGGGTATTGAAGAATACTATGGTTGGAAAGATCGTTTTGAAAATTGGGTTCAAGCTAATCATTTGAGATCTTGGGAGTGCATTGAGAAAAAGTATGTTAAACCTCGCACAGATGTGGGAGTTAACAAAACGATTTCTGAATTGTCGGACAAAGAGAGAGACATGTACAAGGCAGAGAAAATGATGATTAGTTTACTTCAGCAAGTGGTGAAGGAAGACATTTTCATACTACTTCAGCATGATGGTACTTCACGTTCGATTTGGGAAGCACTTCGAATTAAATTTGAGGGAAGTACTCATATGATCAGAAGTAAAAAATCTTTGTTAAAGAAAGAATTTGTCTAATTTACAAGCTTGCCAGGTGAAAACACAAATAAATTGATTTAGAGATATTGTCATTTGGTTCGATCAATGTCTCTGTTGGATATCAACAAAGATCGAGAAGAATGGGTCGACAAATTAGCTGGTGCTTTACCTCAGAAAGAATGGGGTACATATCTGATGATCTTGAAGAACACTGGAGAATATGATAAATTGACAATTTCTTAGTTTATTGAAAAGCTTGAAGGACAAGATCTTGAACAGCAGAAGATTGCTAGAATGAACAATCCAAATGGTCAACAAGACATCAAAATGTATTACAAATGAAGTGTTCAGAATGTTGAAGCAAGTCCGAAAGTCCAAACTGCTTTCAGTGTAGAAAACTCATCCGGATCAGTTAATCAAAGTCCTATCAGTAACAATGGTTTTTCTTCATTTTCAAGTGTTAATCCGAATGTTTCAACTCCAAGTCATCAGTTCCAAAGCTCAAACAGAAGTAATGGTCATGTGTTACATTGCAACATCGCATTGCATCTTCAGAATGGTCAAAATTTCTCTGAAGAAGTAGCTAATGGTCATATGGCATTACTAGCTACAGTGTTAGAATCATATGAGGGATTAGTTGCAGAAAGGATCGGAAATCCCATGTTGACAAAAGAGGATTATGATCAGATCGATGCTGAAGAAATGGAGCTTATGGATATTAAGTGGTGTTTAGCAAGTGTATTGAGAAGAGCTGAGAAGTTTAAGATGATTACAGGAAGAGATAATTTTCGTGATGCTAACATTTCTACTTTGGGTTTTGATAAATCTAAAGTTACTTGTTTTCGATGCAGGGAAAAAGGACATTTCAAGATGGAATGTACCAACCGAGAAGCAGGAGGAGCTCAGAATCCGTTTGGGAACAATGATTATTATCGGAAAGCTATATATCAACAAATTGCCCAACAACCATCATCATCAAATGCTAAACAGATTGAAGATGGAAAGAAGAAAGCTTTTTATGGTATAATAGGTCAAGATGATGAAAAAGTGGCAGAAGGTTTTAGCTGGGACAAATACATTCCACCTGATTCAAAATTAGGAGCATTCATTCCACAAATAGTTGAAGAGCCAGATTTGATGAAGGAATGGATAAAAGTGTTTGATGATGATGATGAGAAGAATCAAGTTGGAGAGCATGTTTCTTCAGATGATAGTTCAGAACAGATACAAATGTTTGATCAATCATCAACTGATAACAGTGATGATGATGAAGAAATACAAATAAATATTGGAAAAACTCAATATCTCCTGAAAGTTTCAAATTTTATTTTGCAGATAGACTGGAGAAGTTAAAGATGAAGCGAGCAACAAAAGAACAGAAAAAGGTAAAATGTGAGAGTGTTGATCAGGAAGAGAAGTATGAACAAGTTGAAGGAGTTAAAATTGCTGAAAAGGTGAATGAAGTTGAGAAGGTGAATGAAGTTGAGAAAATAGTTAAAGTTGAGAAGATAGTTGAAGTTGAGAAGATAGTTGAAGTTGAAAAGATAGTCGAGATCACGAAACATTGTCTAAGATGTTTGGAATCATGCAAACTGTGTGAACAAAAAGATGAGAAGTATAGTGAGTTGGAAAAGATGAAAGAAAAATTGTTGTTTGATGTTAATTATGTGAAAGAATCGTATGATGTGTTGAACAGAACGGTGAATAGTCTGCAAAAGACAAACTCTGAAAGATAAGACGCTTTAACAATGATGAATGCAGTGATGATGTCTAAGCAGAAGGCTATCAATAACTATATTGAAGAATGTGCAAAGTTGAAGCAGGAGTTGGAGATTGAAAAGATAGAGAATGAAAGAAATAGACGATTATTGCAAAGTTATTCTAGTTCTGATTATTTGATTGACAAAATTTATCCAACTGTTGCAGGTTTTGAAGTCTTTCAAGACAAGAAGACAGAAGAGAAAGATATTGGAAAGAAACAGAGTGTCAGTTATAACAAGTGTCCGCCTCCGATCTGGGAAGGTTATTCTCCCAGAAAACCAAATGAGTAGCAAGTCAAAAAGGCTGTCAATATAAAGTTAAAGTCCGAAACAACTGATGATTTACCAGAAAACATTGATGTCACGTTCACATCGTCTGACACTGATCATGAGTCTGAGTTAATAAAGAAAGTGGTCGATCAGGTGTTGGATAAAGATGAGGAGTCAGAGTCAAAATCTGAGTTTGGAAGTTCGAGTTCGTCAGTCAACAGTTCAAAATCGTCGGTTAAACGGGTTTACAATAAAGAATTTCTATTGTCTAAAAATAATTTAAATGATGAAACATTCAAAGTGGCATATACTTTGAATGATTCTGACAAATTACATTCTGATGAGGAATTTCCAATAAGAAGTGTTCAAATTGAAAAAATTCAAAAGGTTTTCAAATTAACTGAAATTAATATTTCTGAAATAAAAGATGTAAATGTTACTGAAAAACCTAAAAAATACACTTCAAGAGTTCAACAAAGATTGAACAAGAAAAAGGGTTACAGTTCTGGTTATGGTTTTCAAAAGAAACCAAACCATAACGGTAATTTCAAAAAGAAAGGTCTTGGTTTTATTCCATCCGAAAATCATAAAAATGAGAAAATGTATAAAGCAAAAACAGTATTTGTTTCAGGGACAAGTGCTGAAGAAGGAGCAAAAAGCTCTTTCTAGAAACAGTCAAACAAAGAGTTTCTTGCTGATATACAAAAGGTTGAGAAGAACGAAGTTCATCAGAAAAGGGAAACAAGAACCTATTACCGATGTCAAGAAGTTGTTCATATCGTCTGGAATTGTCCGATGGCTTCCAACTCAAAACAGGAAGTTGTTTCTAAACGCAAAGAAAAAATTGTTGATAAAACTGAACCACCAACTGAAAAATTTAAAGTGTTTAAAAACTCAAAATATGAAGTTGGTGAATATTCGAAAAAGTTTTACAAAAGAAGGGTGAATCTTGGCAACCAAAAGTGGGTTGTTAGAAATCTGATGTAAAATCTGGCGATGAATCTGATTCCACAAAGTCAGAGGAGCCACAAGTTGTTCAAAAAGAAAAAAAATTCAGTTCCGCCAATGAATGATGTTAACTTTCCACCATTGCAGACTGAAAATTTTAAACAAAAAATTGGTAAGGTTGAGATTTCAAATCAATTCTATTCTGAAAAGAAAGAATTTGATGTCGAAAAGGCTTTTGATGGAAATGTAAAACATATTTTTGGGAAGATGGTCGAGGGAAAGGCCAAAGGGGTAAAAGATTTCTATGAATCAAAAAGGAATGTTCCAACCCCAAGTGAATCTGAAAAGGTTACACCCAAAGCTGGTCAGGCTTGGGTGTCTGTGTTCTTTACTTAAAAATCCTGACTTGCCAGAGCTCCCAAGTTGGTAATCGTGGAGTAGGAATCGGCATCATTCTTGAAATGTTTGTTTGAAAATCTTACAAGTGGTTAATCAAGGTCATTAAGTTGAACTTGAGTTAACTTTCATATAAGTGATTGAAAAACAATGTGATAAAACCCCAAATCTACAAGTGGTTGGTGATTTTCAACAAAACTAATTTTCCGGAAAAACCATTTTAATTAAAAAAACTTAAGTGTTTTGAAATCATAATGGGAAAATAGTTTGTTGTCAGGGGGAGTTCTGATTGTTTATGCCATGTGGATGAAGAATTGAAGCTTGAAAATCAATTGTCACTTTATTTGTACAGTTTATTTTCAAATTTTCCTTGAAAATCAAAAATTGAAACATATTTTTTTATTTTAGGGGGAGTAAAAATTTTAGGAATTTCGAAAATTTGAAAAATCCA
This sequence comes from Helianthus annuus, assembly GCF_002127325.2. NCBI lineage: Eukaryota > Viridiplantae > Streptophyta > Magnoliopsida > Asterales > Asteraceae > Helianthus > Helianthus annuus. Next base: position 117,141,837 of record NC_035437.2, on the reverse strand, counting down.
AAAACATGATAAAATCTAAAAAGCCAAAAACATCGAAAAATTCAAAAACGGATAGTACATCAGTGGACTATCACAACATGCTAAAGATTTGAAAAGTCAAATGTGATAAACGATCTCACTGACGATATGCAGTAGGTTTTTATACATTCAGTAGATTGTTTTCGGGATATAAACATAAATATCTAATACTTACTTATTTCGTGGGGAACATCTCTCGGATATATGGGTAACCCCCGAAATCTTGTTTGAAAGATTTTCTATTTTTGACATACTAGGTCTTTGTGCGTGGTGATATCTGGAGTATTATACCTGGACTCCTGATTTTGCGGAAGCAATAGCCTAGTCTTTGTATAATACTTTGCATAGCCTTAATCATAAAGCCCACCCTCAGCATAAAAAATGATGAAACATTGAAAAATGCTAATCATGTGCTGTTGAAGAAAAGATCCCCAAACGGGACACACCGAAAGGCGAGCCATCATCTCTTTGTCTGAACGGAAGTTCTAACCTAAGCTCTCATGGTCTTACATTACCCATTTTACAGATATCATTAGTGTACATTCACCTGTAAGATTGAATATAGAAGTATGGATACGGGAGTATATTCTGAGGTGGTACACGCGAATAAGTTTAAGTGCTTAAAACACTAAATCTCGTATCTCGAAACGATTGAACTTTGTGTGAAAATTTAAGCGGATCAGTATACTGACAATCTAAGTGAATCGTTTAGAACTTAAAGTCTAAAAAGGTCAATGGTGTTAGTGATTTGTCTCATAAACTGATATGATTCTCTTACATAAACTCACAAAAATATTGTCTGTAAATATTTCTTTACTGCTCTTCATTAAAAAAAAATCCAAAAAGATTTTGTTTCATCTTATTTTCGGCAACTGATGTTGAAACACTGATTTTCAAAATTCCAAGTGCTAAACACGATGAACAACAGGTAGGGGGAGTTTGTTTGATAGAAAAAAAATTTACAAGTGGTTCATCAGAGATTAATATTGTAAAATCATTTGTGTTTGATCGATACCTTCAAGTGGATTCTAAATTTGTCAAATTTTAAAATTTGAAGATTTTATTTTGAGATAGAGATTTGTGCATGACTCCGTGTCAAAACCTGAGCAGAGTGTGAGCCAGGTCATGATCCTGGAGCAAGAACTTGATATGAATTATGAATCAACATTCAAGGAGGAGCTTGAAGGATAGAGAGCCAGAGGTGATTCTTGCTGATCATGCAATTTGCTGATGTTGATGAACTTAAAGAATCAAGAGATCTGATCAAGAGAATTAGAGAAAGGATAAAGTCAGGTTGCGATTCTGAAAGAGTTAGAGAGTGAAAAAGAAGAAAGAAATTGAAGGATGCTTACAATGTCAGACACTTTGGAAAGGATGAAAAGACAGATCCAGACTGAAGATGTACTAAAGATGTGTGCTGAAGACTTCGTCGACATCCAAGGGGGAGTCTGTTGGTACATATGTCTGTTGACTTCGTCTTTTATCGAGTCTTGTATTAGATTAGAAAGAGCAGGGCATGTCGTACGAGAAAATCGGGATAATATAGGTTGAGGACATTTCGCACGAAATGAAATAACTATTTCGTATGAAATGACATCTTGCCATTTCGCACGAAATGGTGAAAACATTTCGTACGAAATGACCATTTCGCATGAAGTTGTTCCGTGCGAAATCAGTTGCTTATAAATACCTGCCTTGTCCATTTCATTTGTAACTTTGTGATTTTGGTACCGAGGTGCTGCCTAAGTGTCTCCAGGCTGTAAAACGTGATTTTATCAATAAACAAGACAATTAGAGTGTATATCAAGCTGTTTCTAAGTCGATATATCTGTTTCCGCCTTTCATATTGATTAGAACTCTTCTGAACGACTCGTTTGGTTGTGCAAACGATCCTAACAAGCAAGATGGTGAAAAACATCGAGTGGGATAAGACTCTTAAGCAAAATCAGTTTATCAAACTTGAAGAAGTACCAAAGGATTTCGAAGACGTGGCCAGATAGATACAATCAAGCAGGATAAGCTTCGCAGTTCAAACGGAAGTCCCTATCCATCGGATTCACATTCAAGAATTCTGGCAAACGGCCAAAAGCTGAAACTGTTAACAAAATCAGAAGTATATCTGCAATGGTTCGCAACAAAGTAGTAATTGTAACTGAAGAAAGGATACGTATTGTTCTGAAGCTGGGAGATAATGCAGAGGATCCAATCAACTTGAACAAGGATGATATTCTAGATGGGTTTCGTGGTATGGGATATGTGGGAGATTTTAGTCAAAAGAAGAAGATCAAAAGAAACGGTGTAACGAGGGATTGGAGGTTCATTGTACATGTAATTGCTATGAGTTTGGCTCATCATAAAGGTGGCTATGATGGGCTTAACTTGGAATGGTCAGGAGCAATGTTGAACTTATGTTTGAACCAAACGTTCAACCTCTCTTGATTAATCTTCAACTACATGCTCGAGAATGCAAGAGGACATACTTGGGCAATGTATCCCAGATTCATTCAAATGTTAATCAACGATCAATATTCCAAACTGCCGCGTGATGGAGACCTCTACACCTTTCATGTTCCCACCAGTCGAACGTATACCGAGATCAAAACGAACGAATGGGTAATGTTACACGACTGGATGTATTCTGCTGAAAGACTTCCGTTGGTCAAAGGAGCTTATAAAAAGTACAGAGAAGTGCTTCAAGCAAAACAACAAAGAATCGTGCAAGCTGAGGAAGAGGTTGTAGAAGAAGAAGAAGAAGAAGAAGAAGAAGAAGAACTGAAAAGAAAAAGAAAAGGAAAGCAGGCGGCAGACGACGAACCTCCAAAGAAGAAGAAATCCTCAGAAAACCTAGAAAGACTTATGGGAGTAAGCTTCAGAGCCACAGATTCGGAAGAACATCGTCAACACATTCAAGATATGCGGGAAATTCATGCAATGCAAGAAAAACAAAAGAGAGAAAAGAGGCTTACAAGACGAGAAATGTCGGAATCTGAAAGACCGGTTGTTGTGACAGAAGAAGAGCAAGCATTGGAGGATTTTGTTGATGCATTATTTACCGATCCAGAAGAAACTTCTGCAAGCAAATCAACTCCCCCAAAGAAAAAGTCAACAGATGAAGGACCTTCTAGGTTTCCTCAAGTGAAACCCACAAGTATCTCAAAACCTCCTGTGCCTCCACAAAGAATTCGTCCATTTCAGGATCTGTATGACAAGCTCGTGAAAGATATAGGTGTTGGTCCTGCGAAAGAGATATGCATTCTGAAACATCAAGTTAATGATACAAATGTTCTAAGAGAAAAGCTGAAGGAGCAAAGAAAGAAAAACAAAGAATTGCACGCCTATGTCATTGGACAATCTCAGTACATAAGGTTTCAGCAGCATGGAATAGAGAAGCTATACAGAATGATGAAGAAAATTTGTGCAAAAATTGAAATAGAGCCCATGTTCTCGTTCGCAGAAATCTTCGACTTTGAGGCATTTAAAGAGGAGGAAACAAATAGAAAGAAGAAAGAAGCTGAAGCAAAGAAAAGACGTCTTGAGTCGACAGAAAAAGTCACTGAGGGAGATGATGGTGACGAAGAAGAAATGGACAGAGATGAAATGCCTGCAAGATTTATTGAGTGGGGATTGGAAGAGGAAGTTGTTTATGAACAGGAAGATGGAAATACATTCTCCCCACAGCACCCCGAATGGTTTAAAAGGGAAAGAGAAAAACTTCCTGATTTTTATCAGGTAGTCACTGTTGAAAAGACAGCGGCTACTGATAAAATCATTAGTTAGATGTATAGCAATCTCAAAGGGATGTTTGTGGTCAAATGAAGAGGTGGTGTGATTCAGTACTTCAGAACAGCGCATGATCTGTTTTCTCTTCCCAGGTGGGATCTACGTGAACTTCGTTGATTGGATATGTTAAATCCAGATGATAGAAGCGTTGGGGGGGGGGGGACTTTGAGCACATAATTGCGAAAGAATGCAACAAAGGCTTTCTGACATTCAAGCCACAACGTCCCAGAAGGAGAGTATCCAAGACAACAAAAGATCTTATTACTGGAAAAGGCAAGGTGACATGGGTTATTAACCCTACAAAAGTTTTCACAAGAATTAAGCTCCCAGATGAAGTTCCGATGTGTCTGAACAACTTCAAGAAGTGGTTCTATGTTAGCCATACTGGTGAAGTGGTGATCCGCTGTAGGATCGTGTATTTGACCCAAATGAGTCGTTCAGAGGAGTTTTGATCTGTTTCAGGTGCGGAAAACAAGAAACAGACTTAGAAACAGCTTGTTCTTCACTTAAAACTCTGATATGATTGATATAACAGCTATTACAGTCAGAAATCACACCGGCAGCACTTCGGTATAAAAATCAGCAAAATTACAAATGATTTCGCTCCACACCTATTTATAGTGTTCTGATTCTGCTTGAACATGCTCAAGCGGAATCATCAGTTTAAGCGAAATCTCTAAACAAGATCACTCAAGCGGAATCTCTACACATCATCACTCAAGCGAAATCATAACAAACTGATTTCGCTTGAAAGTGTACCTTCCACTTTCAAGCGAAATTAACAATAAAACTTCTTATTTTCTCGATATACGTGCCCTGATCTATTCTATCTAGTCTAAGACTCGATACAAGACGAAGTCGACAAATGCATGCACTAACATCCGCTCAAACGAAAATGAAGATATTAAAATATTAGATCCAATGGATGTATTCATGTTCGGACTCTCTGACTTAACGGTGCTGAATGCAAATCGGATAAATGTTGGAGCTGGAAACGCCAATCTAGAAGAGGCCATGCTGTTTCAGAGGGCAGTGGAAAGGGCCTGGAAGAGAAAACGAGAGATGCTCGACATCGTTGACAAGATCGAGAAAAGAAAGGATGCTGATGCAAAGAAGAAAGAAGAAAGGAAGAAGAAAAAGCACGAGAGAAAGAAAGAAAAGTCCTCCTCAACAACAAAAGAGTCCACCACAACTCCTCAAGCAACATCACCACCTCCGGCCTCATCCACATATGAGACCATTATGGAGGATCCACCATTGACAAGCGAAGCTGTTTTAACTCAAGAAACCCCTGCAATAACGACCGAGGTTCAAGTAACACCAGAAGCAACAGGGAATGCAGAAGTCCCTCCAGAGCCAGAAAAGAATGTTACAGACAATCCAGAAGCAACTAATGAAGAATGAAAAACAAGTAAGCAATGATCTAGGGGGGATATTGTTGGAGCTTATGAGATCGTTGATACTTGCACTAGATTAGTTTAGTTATAGTTTGTAGCTTATTTGAAGTCTAAGGACTTGTTTTGTAATTATATGGTAGTCGCAAATCTGACCTAGTGTAGTTAAGATGCCAGCATAATTATAATTATGCTGGCAAGTCAGATACTATAAATTGCCTTGTATTGTTGCCCTAGCCAAGCTTTTGGCCACACTTGGTGAATATTAGTGTTGTTTACATTTCAATCTCTACTCATTGTGCTTAATCAGATTTCCAAGGTGCTTTATTGTTTATCTTATTGTTTGGATTCAATACAACACTTGTTGTATTCATTAAACCACTAGCTTCATCTTCATCCTTGATTTTTCTTAACTTTTTCATAGTACAAACACCTAATCAATAGGTGTTTTGGACTAAAACAATCAACCACTGTGATCCGGATTGATATTGGGATCTACACAAACAAAAGCAGAATATGAGGCAAATGCCTTAGCAAGTCTAGGATCATCTTTGAAGATACTAGAGGATATCAGCATTCCTATCTCTTGCAATTGAAGAAAATGATGCAATGGAGATAGTTGAGGATACTCCAATTGTACCTAGTGATGCTGCACAGCCGAATTCAGGATCCTGGATCCTTCCAATCATGAAATACGTCCAGAATGGGGAAATTCCTACAGGGGAAAATTCTAGAGCTTTTAGGATCAAGGTATCTCAATTTACTATAATAAATAACATATTATACAAGAGATCCCTTGCAGGTCCCTATTTGAGGTGCATTAAAGATCCAGAAATCCAAGAAGTCTTAAAGGACTTTCATGAAGGAGATTGTGGGAATCACACTGGGGACAGAACACTATTCTCAAGGATCCTCAGAATAGGATACTATTGGCCTACAATGAAGAAGGATGTTGTGGAATATGCAAGGAAGTGTGATACCTGCCAAAGAGATAGCAACATACTTCACCAACCAGCAGAACATTTATATCCAGTGGTTTCCTCTTAGCCATTTATGAAGTAGGGAATGGATATAGTAGGTAAACTCCCTAAAGCAACTAGAGGAAAAGTATTCATGCTAGCCATGATAGACTACTTCTCCAAATGGATAGAAGCTGAATCTTTTGTTCAAGTAAGGGAAAATGAAGTTATATCCTTCATTAAACAAAATATTATTATTAGATTTGGAATTCCTTCCTAAATTATTTGTGATAATGGATCCCAATCTATTGGGAACAGAACTACTAACTTTTGTGACAGCTAGGGGATTAGGATGATAACATCAACACCAGTCCACCCACATGTGAAAGGTCCGGCAGAATCTAGTAACAAGATCATCATCAAGAACTTGAAGAAGAAATTAGGATCAAAGAAGGGAAAATGGGCTGAAGAGCTACCATATGTCCTTTGGAGCAGATAAGACAACTCCAAAGAATGCCACAGGCCAAACTACATTCTCTCTGGTCTTCGGAACTAAGGCAGTGATCCCTACAGAAATGGTGCTTCCTACAGAAAGAACAAGCATCCGTGATCCTGAAGCAAATGCTGAAAACATGATCCAAGACCTAGACACAGTAGATGAGCTCAGAGATTTAGCAAGAATGAGGATGGCTAGCTACCAACAAAGAGTAGCTGGATCATACAACAAGAATGACAGGGTTAGAAGATTTCAAGTTGGTGATTTGGTGTTAAGGAAAGCATTCCAAAACACTACAAATCCAGCTGATGGCAAGTTAGCACCAAAGTGGGAAGGTCCCTATCTAATAGAAGCAGAAGCAGGAAAGGGGGCATATTGTTTGCTAACCATGGATGGTGATCTCCTACCAAGAGCTTGGAATGCTGGTCATCTCAAAAAGTACTTTATGTAGGAAGGATCAGGGATCCTCAGCTGATGGCAAGTTAGCACCAAAGTGGGAAGGCCCCTATCTAATAGAAGTAGAAGCAGGAAAGGGGGCATATCATTTTCTAACTATGGATGGTGATCTCCTACCCAGAGCTTGGAATGTTGTTCATCTCAAAAAGTACTTTATGTAGGAAGGATCAGGGATCCTCAGTGACTTCAGTATTCGGGTTCAAGGATCCGGGATCCACAAAGGATACATGATTCTTTTTTTGGTAACATTTTACTTTCATTTTTAATTATCTTATACTTATTACTTATTATAAGCCAAAGATGTTAAACACTTAACATCTGTTTTCATAAATTTTAAGCTTTTGCAGAGTTGTTCTCATCTTATAGAAGATCAAACTGGTTGGCCAACTCTCTAAGGTTTTTGGGTTTATCCCCAGCTTTTGGGCTTGTCCTCAGCTAAGGTATCTTATACCTTCTAAGGTTTAAAGGTTTTCACCTTTCACACGAATTGGGTTTTGACACCCCACTAGTAGCGCACATTTATCCAAGTATGGTTCGAGGCAATAGGACCAGTACACGCTTAGTGGCTGACAATTTCATTACTGTTGGCCATATGTAGGATCTCAAGTATAATGGTAGATGTACCATACATCCGTTATCCTAAGGTTTCTAACGTTTTCATGTTAGCTAAGGTTTTGGCATTTTCATGTCACTCACGTTGGGAAAGTCGCCAGTTTGGGCCAAACCCTAGTTTACACCCGTTTATTTGGGCTTGTCCCCAGTTATTTGGGTTTTTCCCCAGTTTGTTGGGCTTGTCCCCAGTTATTTGGGCTTGTCCCCAGTTTGTTGGGCTTGTCCCCAGTTTGTTAGGCTTGTCCCAAGTTTATTTCTGCTTGTCCCTAGTTATTATAGGTTCATTCTTAATTGTTTGGCTTAGTCCCAAATTTGTTTTTCTTACAAGTTCTTAGAGCTTTAAAGTTATACAAGTTCTGACATTAAGGATCCTGGATCCTTGAAACTTTACTTTTTATAGTTTATTTATTCAGTAATAATTCATAAGGATTTAGAATCCTAACTTGGATTCTCTAGTATGTTATATCCTAACTTTCTCAAAGTTGCAAGTTATCTCTTTTCCTTTTTGGTTAAGGATCAATGATCCACATTGATCCAGACATTTAAAGTTTTCTATTTAAAGTTTAACATCATCAGATTTCCAATAATTTTCCAGTTAATTGGTGATGATATCTTTGAAAATAGAGAACATAAACATAACAATAAAGGAAACTTAAAGAGTAAAGGAACAACAACAGATATAGCCAAAAAAGTTTAATATTATTTAAACCCGTTCATAAATACCAAAATCATCTGGCCTGGATTTCACCAGCAAAATGTGGACCATCCAACCTGGCTAGATAAGGGTTGTCTAATAGTTAATTGTTCATGCGGGAAATAAAAATGCAGGAAAGTAAAGAAGGCATGATAACTGTGGATTCGCTCCGAGGATCAATTCCTTGACCATTGTGTGCGATAAACATGTATCTTGTGTGGAATCTAAGTACGTATGTGGATCAGACACAAAGAAGTAATTATAATTTGTTTTCTATTACTGATTTAACAGTTGACAACCATAAAAACAAACGAGCAGAGTTTCACCTCTCAGATGCTTGAAGTTACAAATGAACAATACCTACACTAGTATATAGAGAAGTGATGGTTTCGTACGAAGCTGCCTAGGTCTCCCTTCGTACGAAGTGAGCCCTTTCGTACGAAGTTGTCTCTCCCTTCGTACGAAGCTGCTTCAGCATACATATACTTTATGTTCTGCTCCGTTCAGCACCAGTCTTGTCACATCTGATTAAGCTATGATACGTGATTAACGGAAGTGATAGACATACTGCACTCACAGACTCCCCCTTGGATATTACTGCAGTTAATCTCATAGCTTTCTATCTCTCTCTGAGTCTTCATGAAGTGTTGACATTTTCAACACCATAGACCCTCCCTTATACTCTAATAGACTCCCATTGGATCTGCTTACATCTTCAGCTGCTCCTCCTTTCGGTTAACTCTTTCTCCAGGCTCCCCTTTTCTTTAAGCTTCCGTGCTTTTCAGGATCGACACATGGCTTTTTAATTACAAGCTCCCCATTGCTTTGAGCTCGTCTTCAGACTCCCCCTTAACTTCAGCTATTAGGATCGTAATCTGGAAAACTAACAATTTCAAAACATTTGTAAGATATTAAGTTCAAGATCGAACACCTAGCTCTAAACACAAATTTTTGACAATTAAAGCTATTTAGGTTCTCACAGGATTGATGACCAAGCCCTTAAACACAGATATTCAAAATCAGTAACCTGGCTCTAAGTATAGATGTAACAGAATGTAATTATCCAGGATTTCCTGACTCTTCTCCCCCTATCAAATAACTCTATAAATTTGACAGTTTAAAGCATCCAAATTCCTCACAGATAATCATCCAAATCCAATTTAATGACCTTAGAGATTTCACAAACTGTTTTTGAATTTTTATTTTAAAAACCTCAAGTTTCAATTTAATGAACTTGTTTATTTTCTAGAAACATGTTCAGCATACTTAGAGTTTGAAACTTAGCTTTTGAACATCGGTTGACGAAAATAAACCAGAAACAAAATCTTTTTGAATTTTTCAAAGTTTATGCTAACACTCTGAAAATCTTTTTGTAAAATTTCTTTAAAGTAAATGACAATATTTTTGTTTGAGTTTGTGTCAAAGGATCATATCAGTTTATGACAAATCACTAGCACCGTTGAGCTAAAGGACTTTAAGTTCTAAACGATTGGCTTAGATTGTCAGTATACTGATTCACTTAAATTTTCACACAAACTTCAATTGTTCCAAGATACGAGATTTAGTGTTTTAATCACTTAACTTATTCGCGTATCCCACCTCAGAATATACTCCCGTATTAAGATTTCCTAGATTCATTCTTACAGGTAAATATACTATATTGATATTTGTACTCTGCATTAGTGCGAGACCTTGAGAGCTCAGGAATGAACTACCATTTAGTCAAAGAGATGAAGGCTCGACTTTGAGGTATGTCCCACTTAGGGATCTTCTTTACAACTGCACTTGATTTATATCTTTCAATATTTTCTCAATTTTTATGCAGAGGGAACACTTTTAAAGCACACAAAGTATTATACGAGGTCTAGGCCATTGCTGACGCAAAATCAGAAGACCAAGTATAATACCCCAGATATCAAACAGTATAAGACCTAGTATCTCAGAATCAGGCAACCTCTCAACGAGATTTCGGAGGTTATCCATATATCCGAGAGATGTTCCCCATGAAATAAGCAAGATATTGATTTAATGTTTATATCTCGAAAATCAATCTACTAAATGTGTAAAAACCTACTGGCACATCATCAGTGAGACCGTTTATCACATTTGACTTTCCATTTCTTTAGCGTACTGTGATTGTCTACTAATGTACTATCATTTCCTCTTTTTGTACAAAAACTCATTTTTCATTTTCTCATGTTTTTGCGTTTTTCAAATTTTCAAATGTTTTTGTATTTTCAAAATTCTTACTCCCCTTAAAATTCAAAACATTTAAAGAAAATTTGGCAACCCGATGTAGATAATCTTCATCTCGCGTCCATTTTCTGCTTTACATGCTTTGTTTTACAGAAAGTACCCCCGTGATTTACAACACACTGATTTTTAACAATATTAAAACCATTTTCAGTTACTTGTGAAAAACAAAAAAATCATGTTTGTTCAGCCGTGAGGGTTTCGGCATATTCAATCAAAACATCTTTTATTTATTTTTTAACAAATTTACAAACAAACATATTTTTTTTTCATTTTTCAATTTTTGACAAATTAAAAAATGGTTTTTAGCTTTGTGTTGTTCTAAATCTGGGTGTCATTGGTTTCCCAATTTGTTGTGATTCAGCATTTGAACTTTTCGGCTTCCAAGTTTGTTTTGATACAAACTTGGTTGATTTCTGATTCACAACATCAAACTTTCTTTTCTCAACATCAACGGGTTTAAGATTTGGACACTTGCGACTAAGATGTCCAATTTGATCACACTTAAAGCGTGTTCTCTTGGAAAAATCTTTTCCTTGTTGTTGTTGCCTTTTTTTTTAGTATAGAACTCTTCATTAGACTGCCGTCTAAATTGGAGTTCTTTCACTTCTTCTGAACTTGTTCCATGAACAAAGTTCGTCTTATTCTGAAAATTTTTCTTTTCAAACCTTTTCTGATTTTGTTTTCTTTTATAACCCAACCAGTCTTCATGTTTTTCTTTTGTAACCAGGTTTGTTATAAAAAGTTTTCTTACTCTTACAAGCAAATTTGTCGATTTCTGATTTTTCGATTTCTACCAGTTTGAAAACTTTATCTATTTTATCCGCAATCACATTCTGAATCGGATATTTAAAATCGGAGAATAATTTGTCTGGTCCAGTCATGGTATAAGCCAATCCTATCGGATCATCATTCGCAACTTTCTCAAATTTTGAATTTTTAAGATAACTTTTATGAAAACTTTCCTCATTTTCATCCTATGACTCAGACTTATCTGTTGGTAGATTCCTTTTTCAAAACACTTTCAACGACCTTGCCTACCACCTCTGAATCGCCAGTATCATAAGATTTGGTGTAAGTCACATCAATGTTGTCAGGTAATTGGTCAACCATGTTCATTGAGTTTTCCACCTTTTCGCCATCATAGAATGTATAATTATTCTCCAACGGTGGTGGGACCTGGTGATATTCTGACCCAATTCCCTTTTTATTTTTTTCAGACTCTTTACCATCTGGTGTGATGTTGAAAATACGTTCCAAAATGTATAAAGAAGCATGATGACTTTGAAGTTTATTAATCAATCACTACAAAAAATGTCATTTAGTGACATACAAAAAGTGCCACAAAAGAAAAAAAAAGTGCCACCAAAGGCTTTTGTAGGCGGCACACAAAAAAGTGTCGCTAGAAGCGCTGACGCTAAAGCATTTTAGTGGCACTTTTTCGATTTGCGCACAAAGTTTTTGACCTTTTAGTGGCACTTTGTTTTTTGCCACACATGGCACAATTTTTGTGCCATTAGAAAGTAATCCTAGTTACATATTCATACTAGTTTTAGTACACTTTTTTTGACACTATAAAATAACCTTTTGTAGCACAAATTTTGTGTTGATAAAAACTGTTTTTAGTTAAGTATATGTACTATTTTTAGTGACACGTAATATTGCAACAAAAATCTCATTATTATATGCAATATAAAATAAATGATTTAAAAATTTCTAAATGTAGATATCAAAATATAACAATTTCATAATAAGTTCAGTCATAAAAAAATTCCAAATTATAGCAAAATATTGTATTAAATATTTCAAATTCCAAATACTTACACGAGGAGACTAAATATTCTTTTGGGTGAGAATTTCACTGTTATAAAATTTAGCTCCAAAGCTTCACTTCTCATGATATCTACCCTGCCATCATCAACCATATAAACAAGCATTAGTATTTATAAATATTTTTATAAATAGACGGATGGAAAATATCTTTTACATCTGACACAATCTGCATAATGCTACTTTCGGCCAAATTAGGATTGAGATGTGTTGAATGAGTTAATTAGAGATTTACTACTAGCGCAAAAGATCATGTATATCACTGATAGTTGATATATAGGAAAGAAGTGTCTAAATTATCATTAGATGGTTATGTGACATGGAAATATCTATCTAGCAGATGGATGCACATGAAAATAAAGTCAAAATTGTAAAAATGAAAACAAACAAATCATGAAAATAAAGTCAAAATCGTAAAAATGAAAACAAACACATCATGAAAATATCTATCTAGTAACATTCTCATCACCCTCCCCTTTTAATCCATAAAGTCCCCTAGTGCGCCAATTAACTTATCAACACCGAGGACTAACATTACACACTATATGATCATAAATCTACATTATTGCCTTTAAATAAAAGAAAAGGGTGTCATACTTCTACTGGAACCTATTTTTCAGTAGATTATCTATGAAACTAATTCCTTCTAGCACATTTGTTATTTTTTTTATATCTTTACCTGATGGAGACTCTGCATAATTGACAATGGATGTCAGAATTTATACGGGTGCCAATCTCATTCCTTTCAACCGATACCCAAATAAAACAAACATATTAAAAGATTATTGAGCCCATACCCACAGACCAAATAGTCCCTAAGCCTTCATTGAACAAATATTTTACCAGCACTTGGGATATCATGAATGCCATAACAGCTGGAAGGCCTTTGGTTCTAAGTACATCAGCCGCAACATGTAAAGCCAATGTAGTCCCTTGTCTACCTATGGAACTAGAATCGTTTGCTTTGCTGGTGTGGAAGTTGACCATTGTCAATTGCATATAAAAAATAACAAACTACTCTTTATCTTTTTCGTACTTAGTTTTCTAATTACATCAAGAAACCTTCCTAAACATCGAGTATGAATATAATTATTGTAATATATGCATTTAATGCACATACCTGGGTCATCACGATCTTCTTGATATCTTCTGACCATATTCATCTCAGCCCATGAACAGAAGCGGAGCTTGATCAAAAGTTTCGAGCGGGAGTAAAGTGATGGGACCCAAATTTTTTTTCCTATCATTATGTTTCGGGTCCGGTTGGCCATTCGATTCAAGTCGGGTCAAATAATGATAGTTCCAAATAAAACAAAGTGTATATTTACCAAACTACCCATCATTTATATACAAATTTTATAAATATTTAGGATATACAATTTAGAAAAAATAATTGAGGGGGGATCCAAGATAATTTTAAAATTTTCGGACGAAAAAATCAGAACTTATACACTTCTAACGGAAGCATTGGGGTGGAGGGGTGCACCCTTGGGCACCCACTATACTTCGCCCCTGCCCATGAAAGCCCCAGTCCATAATGCTCTTTCCCTACCATTGTTAATTTATTCACTCCTGTCTTTTTTTAACATAAACGCTTAAATTGGCAACATCTTTATCAAAAGTTTTCAATTGCAATACATACATGTAAACATATTTAATGTACTCGGTCATCACCGTCTTCTTGATTTTTTTTCACCTTACTCGTCTCAACACATGAACGCCCTACGTTTGTCAAGTTATCCAGTCCTTGTTTTTCTAAAAAAAAAATACGCTTAAACAGTTAAACTCGATGCTTCTGGTTCGATTAAATTTTCTATATACCTTATCAACGAACTTTTATACTACTTTTAGTTTTGTAATATTGATTTAATAAGTGCACATATATAATATTAATTTAAATAAGAACTGACCAGTAGTATTATAGGAGGAAGAACACATTAGCAGTAGAGATAAATAATTGTTCTCAGTCTATGCTTGAAAACTGAAGACCCATATTTATACAGACAAAAACCCGACTTGCACACTTAGATCCAGTTTCTAGTTCGATTTATGGGTGTTCAACAAAGACCATCATGTATTAGGGGAGTTCACAATTAAATTTAAAATCGTGAACCGATCGTCAATTTGGTTTCCCAGTTGGTTTTTTCTTTAAATTTCCGGTCAGTCGGTTTCATTATTTTCTAACTGTAGTGAACGGTTTGTTTGCGATCTATACCAAAAGCCAATCATATAAAACTGGATCGGACCATGAGATTAGACTAGCTAGATTTTTTCTATTATTTTCAATATAATTGACTGCCGATCTTCAATATGGGCAATTCAAACACTTTCTGTGACAGAGCTTCCAATTTCGTATCTCCCTATTTGTTTACCGAGGAAATTGTTCCTTTTAAACTTGTTTGGAGGCACCCGGATGCCGTTTTGAATGAGCCTGAGCCTTCTGCTTCTGATATAAATGCTCGTTTTTTAGAAACTCTTAGGGAGTGCCCTTCAAGGCTTCGTCCCTTTCCCGAGCATTTGTTGGTGTTATTGGGTCTCAGTAAGTTGTGGGAAAAATGTGATCGAGACCCGGTGCTTTTGAGAGATGGGAAAGGTATGCATTTACTCTTCTTGTGCTGTTATGTTCCCATTTCCTGCTTTCTGATATGTTTTTTATTTGTTTTGCAGTCATGTCTGCACTTGATTTTATGAAAAGTGATGACACTTCTAAGGTTGTCTTTGATGATGCTGCTGCTACTCCAGGCGAGGATGCGGTTGTTAGGGGTTCCGATTATAGGTTCGAGGGTTCTGGATATGTAAGGGTCCCCAATGTCAAGGGTTTTACCTAGGCTACGGGTTGCAAGGCTTCCGTTCGTCGTTCAAAACGTTATCTGAAAGGTGCTGATCAACCACTGGTTTGGAGCCCATCGATGTTAGTGATGATATTGAAGTATCAGCAGATCAAGCTATTGATGTCAGCAAGGGTAAGGAGAAAGTGTTGATTGTTTCTGGTAAAAAGAAGAAGTTGGTTAAGAAGGGTAGCACTCCTGCCATTCAGGGTTCGTCTGTCAAAAGTGTTGAGAGCTTCGAAGGTTCAGAGGGTCAAGAGGTTTATGTGCCCAACTGGGGGGTTAAAGTTGGAGATAGCTTCAAAGATCCGGCTATTTGTGCTGAAGCCCTAGCTCATTTTGCTCCTCCCGGCGTTTGAAGCGCTATTTCTGAGATGGAGGCTGATCATCTTATTTCTAGGATGATGCTGAGTTCCTGCAACCTTTCAGCCTTGTTGGCTGAAGGTGTTACCCGTTTTGCCAAGGGCATGCAGGAATATGAGGAAGCCTCCAAGAAGAAGGAAAAAATGAACGCTTCAATGGCCGCTATGAAGAAAGAGATTGATAGTTTTTCTGAGAAGGAGCTAGCTTGGGTTAAGAAAGTGGGTGAGTTGACGAGAAGACACGAAATTGAGATGAATGATCTCAAAAAGGGTTTCGAAGCTGACCGGTTGAAGCTAAAATCTGATAGGGAGGCCTTGGTTGTTCAACAGAAGGCCTTTGATGAAGAAAAAGACGACTTAAAGGCTTTGGTTGCCCAAGCCACTGGAGATAACCAGTGGCTTATTGAGCAGGGTTTCCATCAAGTTGTTACCTACCTTCTTCACTCTAAAGAGTTCAATTCTGCTCTTGGTGAAGTTTACACTAAACTGCTCAACTTGGGGAAACATCAAGGTCTTATTGCAGGTTACAAGCTTCATGAGTCTGGCCATTCTTTGGAAAAATCTCCTTTGTACCGTCCTAAAGCTGCCGAGGTCTTCAAGGGTTCCGTTGAGCAGATGGAGAGGCTAACATACCCGTATGTAAGCCAGGTTGCTTCTTGTTTTGGTAAGCCCCTCTCCGTCTTGCAGGAACTAAAACCGGATGGTCTTAATGCGAAGGTATGTATCGAAGTGCTTGGTTCTCTTTCAAGGAAACGTTCCTATTCAGGAGATAGCGAGGATACCTTCTCGGGAGAGCTTGATGCTGCCAAAGATGCCAGCTTGGAGGGTTCAGTAGTCGGTGGTGATGGTGGCTTGAAGGCTAAGAAGATCAAGAAGACCAAAAAGGCCAAAGGTAACAGCTCTGGGGCTTCTAAGCCTTCCACTGATGCATGATATTCGTAGCTTTCTTAGCACTCTTTAAAACAATTCATGGTTTGTAATGTTAACTTAAACAATTTTAGATTTTGTAGGAACCCTTAAGGTTCCTGTTATGTGGTTATGATTAGGCCTGGATGGCCTTTTGAACAACTTCTTGGGCTTGCAAGCTACTAATGCTTGCTTTAACTCTGTTTGGATATATGGAAGTCTGTTAAGACTTTCTTTGTTATGCTATTATGTTTGACTATTTGCCTTGTGTTGTGTTTTTTATGCTTGTGTCTATTTTGCTAAGGCAGTTTGGTTGGCTTCAAGCCTTCAAGCCTTCTGGCTATCCTGTATGTAGGTTGAAGCCTTTGAGGCTTCTGTGTAACACCCCCAAAATTCCATCTGCGGAAACCCCGCGAGGCGTGTTACGCATCAGAGTTCGAGCCACCAATCACATTGAACTAATGGTAAATACTTAAATAAAACATAATATCAAATTCCAAAATGTTGTGTAGCGGAAGCATGTAATAAGTCGTTTAGCAACTGTTTCATAATAATACTTAAAACCAATGTATCAAATGTAGGTTAATCCAAGAGCCTCGATCCATGACCACTCCAGCACTCCCAGATAGCAAGTCCATGTTCCAAACGTTAATGACCTACAAGCATGAAAACAAGTGTGTCAGACAACGCTGGTGAGTTCAAAGTGTTACTTACGTGTGAAGTTACCAGATATTAGTTAAATCAACTCGTTGTTTTGATTCAGATGTCGTTGTTAACTTGTTTATTGTACCGTATGCAGCGTCAATGATGGGAATGCCTAACCCCAATGCCCATAACCAGGCATTGGTCAAAGTCAAGGTATCAAACAACCTTGACAAGCTGTAGGAGGTCTTATATCCGCGTTGTATTCACAAGTTGTCCCAGTAATTAGTTCACGCCCGTCCTTACGGCCCGGTGTGAGGGTGCCAAACCTAATAGCGCTATCAACTAATTACCCCATTGCCTTACAGGCAATCCGGTAGATGATTGTTTCTATGTTCCAATTGTTTACCCCAAGTTTCCCTTCCAATGTTTACCAGTTGTCCCAAACCACCGGGACGCATGCTTGAGAAAATGCAATGAACTCACCTGGGGTTGCTCGGTATGATACACACAATTCAATTAAGTTATAGAGCGATTAACCACGTCCTACCAAAGTTATTATACTGGTCAGATTCGTATACAAGTAGGGCACGTATGTTCTACACATATTGTAACAGGTTGTACAGGTATTCGACATTGTATTCCACGTATAGGTATCAACGTAAACAATCACGTAGACAAGCAGAGTCCAAGTGTTCAGCCCAATCAGTTGGGCTCGTAATAGTGTGCGGGCCCAACAGTGTGTACGTATGTATGGTCTCGAGTCGAGACCAGAGATCTCGAGTTGGGACTAGACGGTCTCGGGTTGTACTGGTTTCACAGTCTCGAGTCGCAACGGGGTAGTCTCGAGTCATCATGTTCTAGCCGAGATCACACG
This sequence comes from Helianthus annuus, assembly GCF_002127325.2. Taxonomy (NCBI): domain Eukaryota; kingdom Viridiplantae; phylum Streptophyta; class Magnoliopsida; order Asterales; family Asteraceae; genus Helianthus; species Helianthus annuus. The sequence continues at coordinate 117,123,730 of NC_035437.2, read as the reverse complement.
GTCTCGAGTCGCAACCGGACCCGCAACCGTGGTCTCGGTTTGTGCTGTTTTGTGTTGGTGTGTTGGTCTCGAGTCGAGACTGAGAGTTCTCGACTCGCAACCCGTGTCGAGACTAGGTGTGTAACTGATTTCCTGATTTTCATCTCCTAATCTCCGTAACATTAGCAACCAGATATGGCAGTTTCACAAATCAAATCAATTAACAGTTTTGCTATAATCCAAACGAATCAAACAAGCATTTTTAACACCAAATCTCATGAACCCTAACATGATCAAAACATAACACTATCTAAACAACTCTTATAATTCAATCCGATTTCACACATGCAGCCGGTTAACAAGCATTCGTTTCTAGATTAATATGCAAATCCGATTAGCATCTACACGGTTCTAAATCAATGACATGTACCCCGAATTATGACAATATCCGATTAACATGAACATGCTCCGAACCACACATATGAACCGGTCACATTATCACTAACATTCATATCAACACCCATCCGATAACATTCCAAGACTATCATGCAACACATACATATATATCGCACATCATACAATCAAGTAACAAGTAAACACTAAAACACTAACCAGATTGAGAGGTGCACAAGGGTTGAGGATGGATCCGAACAAGCTTCAATGGAGGGGAAATAATTGCCGTCGGTTTCTCGAGAGGAAGGAGGAGAGCTAGGGTTTCTTTGTGTGTTAAGTGTTTTGCAAACAAATGAGAAATAACCCCCTCATGGTGTGTGTTGTACGTATAAGAGAAGTGGGCCGAAACCCCTAATGGGCTGCCCATTGGTTCCGGTTACAAGGAATACGGCCCAAATGGCCTTGTGCGTTCAAGTAAGTGTTGTGCGTTCGAGAGTCTTGTGCGGTCGGGTCACTTGTATAAACATACATTCACATAAAAAATAAACATAACATTCAATCAACATAGTTCACGTGAGCACGTAACGTTACACAAAGTGGGTTCAAATTACGAGTTGTCACAGTATCCCCAACTAAAAAGAAATTTCGTCCCGAAATTTGGTACGCACTCACTGAGAAAACTAGATAAGTTAAAGCAGCTAGATAAGTTAAAGCTAGGTAGGTTATATCGTTTGCTGGTTTTCCTGGGGTGTCACATCCTCCCCAACTTGAATGGGAATTTCGTCCCGAAATTCGCTAGTTGCATCAACACTAGGTTCGCTAGGTTTTGACTGGTCTTCGGGGAACAAATGTGGATACTTAAGTTTCATCTGGTCCTCGCGTTCCCACGTGAACTCTGGACCACGTCTTGAGTTCCAACGAACTCTCACAATCGGTATACGGCTGTGCTTACGGACTTTAACTTCCCGATCCATAATCTCAATTGGTTCTTCGACAAACTGCAATTTGTCGTCTATCTTCAGCTCTTGAAATGGTACAACTAGTGTTTCATCAACCAAACACTTCTTTAGCTGCGATACGTGAAATACATCATGGACATTACCCAACTCAGCCGGTAATTCCAACCTGTAGGCCACCTTTCCAATCCGTTCTACAATTTTGAATGGTCCTACATAACGAGGGTTCAGTTTGCCGCGTTTCCCAAACCGCACCACACCCTTCCAGGGTGAAACCTTTAACATAACGCGGTCGTTAACTTCAAATTCCAGCGGTTTGCTACGCTTGCCAGCGTAGCTTTTCTGGCGATCGCGAGCTGCGGCCATACGGTTTCGGATCTGCACAATGCTTTCTGATGCCTCAAGAACAAACTCAGGGCCTGTGATCTGACTATCACCCACCTCATGCCAACAGAGAGGTGAACGACATTTCCGTCCGTACAGTGCTTCGAACGGAGCTGCCTTAATACTTGTATGGTAACTGTTGTTGTAGGAGAATTCTATCAATGGCAAGTGTTTCTCCCATCCTTTCCCAAGGTCGATTACACATGCACGTAGCATGTCTTCAAGTGTTTGGATGGTGCGCTCGCTTTGACCATCCGTTTGCGGGTGATAAGCGGTACTCATGTCGAGTTGGGAACCGAACGATTTATGCATTGACTGCCATAACTCTGAAGTGAAACGTGGATCTCTGTCTAAAATGATAGAAGTTGGCACCCCATGCCTAGAAACCACCTCCTTAAGATACACTGCTGCCAGCTGAGAGAATTTGTCTGTTTCCTTGATTGCTAGGAAGTGTGCTGATTTCGTGAGGCGATCAACAATCACCCAAATAGTGTCATTCCCAGCCTGAGTTCTTGGTAGTCCTGTCACGAAATCCATGGCAATCTGTTCCCACTTCCATGTGGGTATTTCTGGCTGTTGAAGTAGACCCGAGGGCTTTTGATGTTCGGCTTTGACTCTAGCACAAGTCAAACATTTGCTGACGTAGGTTGCTATGTGAGCCTTCATGCTGGGCCACCAGTAGGTAGTTTTCAAGTCGTGGTACATCTTATCTGATCCAGGATGTACAGAGTAACGTGATTTATGTGCCTCTTCCATTACAAGTTCTCGTAAGTTGCCAAAGAATGGGACCCAAATGCGTCCAGTTACGTAGTAAGCACCGTCTCCCTTTCGTTCTAGTCGTTGCCTCGAGCCACGTAAAGCTTCTGCTCGAACGTTCTCTGGTTTCAACGCTTCTAACTGAGCGTCTCGTATCTGGGAAGGGAGATTGGACTGGATCGTGAGTTGCAATGCTCGCACACGCCTAGGTGCGTTATCCTTTCTGCTGAGGGCGTCAGCTACAACGTTCGCCTTGCCCGGATGGTACTTGATGGCACATTCATAATCGTTTAATAATTCCACCCATCGTCGTTGTCGCATGTTCAATTCTTTCTGGTCGAAGATGTGCTGGAGACTCCTATGGTCGGTGTAGATGGTGCATTTGGTACCGTACAGATAGTGCCTCCAGATCTTCAACGCAAATACCACCGCTCCTAACTCCAAGTCGTGTGTCGTATAGTTCTTCTCGTGCACCTTTAGCTGACGAGAAGCATATGCTATCACCTTCTCGCGTTGCATCAACACGCAACCGAGACCCTGAATCGAAGCATCACAATAAACCACAAAATCTTCGGTTCCCTCTGGTAACGACAAGATCGGTGCACTGCAAAGTTTCTGTTTTAACAACTGGAAGGCCTCTTCCTGCTTCGTTCCCCAAGAGTATACCGTGTTCTTCTGTGTCAACGAGGTGAGAGGTTGTGCGATTTTCGAGAAATCTTTAATGAACCTTCGATAATACCCTGCGAGACCAAGAAATTGTCGCACCTCAGACGGAGTCTTTGGTGCCGCCCAATTCTTAACTGCATCTACCTTCGCAGGATCCACATGTATCCCTTTCTCGTTAACAACGTGCCCAAGGAAATGCACTTCTCGAATCCAAAAGTCGCACTTAGAAAATTTCGCATACAGCTGTCCCCTTCTCAAAAGTTCCAAGATGAGACGTAGATGGCGCTCGTGATCCTCCTTGTTCTTGGAATAGACTAAGATGTCGTCAATAAACACTATAACAAACTCGTCGAGATAAGGCTTACATACGCGGTTCATGAGATCCATGAAAACCGCTGGTGCATTGGTCAATCCAAACGGCATGACCAAAAACTCATAGTGTCCGTAGCGCGTTCGGAAAGCCGACTTGGGAACATCCTCTTCCCTAACCCTTACCTGATGATAACCTGATCTTAAGTCGATCTTTGAATAGAAGCTTGACCCTTGCAGCTGGTCAAACAAGTCGTCGATGCGTGGTAATGGATAGCGGTTCTTAATGGTTACCTTGTTGAGCTCTCGATAATCAATACACATACGGAATGACCCATCTTTCTTCTTTACAAACAGAACGGGGGCTCCCCAAGGCGAAGAACTGGGTCGAATGAAACCCCTATCCAACAACTCCTGTAGTTGATTAGACAGCTCCTGCAACTCACCAGGTGCCAACCGGTAAGGGGCTCGAGCAATAGGAGCCGCTCCCGGCGCAAGATCAATCTGGAATTCTACTTGACGATGAGGAGGTAACCCTGGTAGCTCCTCTGGGAACACATCAGCGAATTCTCGCACCACTGGTAGATCCTCGATCTTCCTTTCTTCAGACTGAGCGTTGGTAACTAACGCTAACATTGCAGGATACCCCTTTTGCAGATATTGTTGTGCACGCATGGCCGAGATAATACCAACCATCGTCCCACTACGATGCCCTTGAACTAATAATGCCTCCCCATCAGGGAGAGGGATACGCACGATCTTTTCTTTACACAAAATTTCTGCTTGGTGCTTAGACAACCAATCCATGCCTACCACTATGTCAAAACTACCGAGCGTAACGGGAAGGAGATCAATATCAAACACTTGACCCACGAGATCTAGTTTGCACCCGAAAAGGACATTCGAGGCTTCTATCGTTTTACCATCTGCTAGTTCTACTACTTGTTTAACTTCTAAAGGCGTTGGGGTTATCCCTAATCGTTGACTAAACTCTAGGGACACGTAACTCCAATCGGCACCCGAATCAAATAATACAGAAGCAATACGATTGTTAACAGGAAACGTACCAGTTACAACGTTGCCGTCATTCCTGGCATCCCCTGCTCCAAGCTGGAACACTCTGCCTCGAGCACCATTACCCCCGTTGTTGCCGTTGTTGTTTCCAGCATTGTTGTTGTTAGGGCGGTTGTTGTCGTTAGCGTTCTGGTTTAGCTGAGGGCAATCCCGCTTAAAGTGACCCTCATCCCCACACTGATAGCACCCCTTCCTAAAACCCTGGTTCTGCTGGGGCGGTTGTCCCTGTTGTCTCTGGTTGTGCTGGTTCTGTTGCTGCTGGTGTTTGGGCTGTGGGGCCCTACAATCCTTGGCCTCATGGCCCACTTTACCACACCTGCGACATGTGCGACTACACGGTCCGAAATGATGGTAGCCACACCTATTACACTGCGGTTTCTTCCCTGCATACGAGCCCTGACTTTGGCCACTTCCCTGGCCTTGATTGACAGAAGAGGATTTGCTGATGTTGCGGTTGTTGTTGTTGTCTGGCCTTTTCTGAGTCGGACCAGCACTGGATGCTTTATCATAATCACTCCACTTTCGCTTGTTATCATTAGCGGACGCAGTGGCAGTGGGTGTAGCAGCAGTAGTGGCCGAAATACGCGGTGGTAACGAATTGACCAAACTCTTCACACGCGGAGGCAACCCTTTGATAAATAACTCAATCCTCCGAGACATAGGCCGGGACAAGTTCGGACACATGTCGGCCAGTTCATACGATCGCTTCACATACGCTTCGACTTCAGATCCAACCATCTTCAAGTCGTAGTACTCGTTTTCCAACTTCTGGACTTCATCCCGAGGACAGTACTCCTCCCTGATCAGTTCTTTAAAGTCTTCCCAAGTTGTGGCCTTCGCTGCCTCGATGCCCAACAACTGAACTTGGGCGTTCCACCATGTTAGGGCACCATCTGCCAAGGTACCCGCAGCATATTTCACCCTGTCCCCAGCGGGACAGTTACAGATAGCAAACACAGACTCTGCTTTCTCGAACCATCTCAGAAGTCCCACAGCCCCTTCAGTTCCGGTGAAGGTCTGTGGCTTACAGTCCATAAACATTTTGAATGTACAAGCAGGTTGGTTGGGTTGGGGTTGCGCTTGCTGACCTAAAGGACGAAAGGGAACACATTATAGGAGTGAAAAGACGTGTACGTGGTATAAGAGTAAAGAGTACTTGGTACATTCCGTACCAGCTTGATAGGCTGCTAAGGCCTCAGCCACACGGGTATTGATTAAGTCAGTCAACTCAGCCTGAGTCATGTTGATGTTGCCACGTCCGTGTCCTCGTCCACTCATGATTCTATAGTTGGAAATGAACCGATTCAGAAATTCGAAACGAGATGGAAGTCAAGTATCATACTGATATTTACGTACTACCAAGTTCACACATAGTAAGGCAGAACCCTTCTCACGCTCGATAAGCCTCACTGGGACTTGCATGCACCCCGCGTTATTATTAAGTGTGCACCCATAATAATAAGGCAATTTGCATGCTTATCTCAGTGCCTCTTAGCTTGCGCTCGAAGCTTCCCCCGTTCAAACAACACAACAGATGGTATCACAGGTCTATGGTTCATATAAGTCGAAGAGTAGTGTCACACTACCAAATCACTATGGTGTTTAATGTTTCAATTCATATACATTGTGAGTGTGTGACTGCTAAGCAAGTAATGTACAAAGTGAGAGAGAGACGAACCTTGCAATCTGGAGCTGAGTGTCATGATCGATTTTCGAAGTTGGTCGGTTATAGTCTGGTTTTACAAAACGTTTTAAAACCTAGTTCACTATAACCAGTGGCTCTGATACCAACTGTAACACCCCCAAAATTCCACCTGCGGAAACCCCGCGAGGCGTGTTACGCATCAGAGTTCGAGCCACCAATCACATTGAACCAATGGTAAATACTTAAATAAAACATAATATCAAATTCCAAAATGTTGTGTAGCGGAAGCATGTAATAAATCGTTTAGCAACTGTTTCATAATAATACTTAAAACCAATGTATCAAATGTAGGTTAATCCAAGAGCCTCGATCCATGACCACTCCAGCACTCCCAGATAGCAAGTCCATGTTCCAAATGTTAATGACCTACAAGCATGCAAACAAGTGTGTCAGACAACGCTGGTGAGTTCAAAGTGTTACTTACGTGTGAAGTTACCAGATATTAGTTAAATCAACTCGTTGTTTTGATTCAGATGTCGTTGTTAACTTGTTTATTGTACCGTATGCAGCGTCAATGATGGGAATGCCTAACCCCAATGCCCATAACCAGGCATTGGTCAAAGTCAAGGTATCAAACAACCTTGACAAGCTGTAGGAGGTCTTATATCCGCGTTGTATTCACAAGTTGTCCCAGTAATTAGTTCACGCCCGTCCTTACGGCCCGGTGTGAGGGTGCCAAACCTAATAGCGCTATCAACTAATTACCCCATTGCCTTACAGGCAATCTGGTAGATGATTGTTTCTATGTTCCAGTTGTTTACCCCAAGTTTCCCTTCCAATGTTTACCAGTTGTCCCAAACCACCGGGACGCATGCTTGAGAAAATGCAATGAACTCACCTGGGGTTGCTCGGTATGATACACACAATTCAATTAAGTTATAGAGCGATTAACCACGTCCTACCAAAGTTATTATACTGGTCAGATTCGTATACAAGTAGGGCACGTATGTTCTACACATATTGTAACAGGTTGTACAGGTATTCGACATTGTATTCCACGTATAGGTATCAACGTAAACAATCACGTAGACAAGCAGAGTCCAAGTGTTCAGCCCAATCAGTTGGGCTCGTAATAGTGTGCGGGCCCAACAGTGTGTACGTATGTATGGTCTCGAGTCGAGACCAGAGATCTCGAGTTGGGACTAGACGGTCTCGGGTTGTACTGGTTTCACAGTCTCGAGTCGCAACGGGGTAGTCTCGAGTCATCATGTTCTAGCCGAGATCACACGGTCTCGAGTCGCAACCGGACCCGCAACCGTGGTCTCGGTTTGTGCTGTTTTGTGTTGGTGTGTTGGTCTCGAGTCGAGACTGAGAGTTCTCGACTCGCAACCCGTGTCGAGACTAGGTGTGTAACTGATTTCCTGATTTTCATCTCCTAATCTCCGTAACATTAGCAACCAGATATGGCAGTTTCACAAATCAAATCAATTAACAGTTTTGCTATAATCCAAACGAATCAAACAAGCATTTTTAACACCAAATCTCATGAACCCTAACATGATCAAAACATAACACTATCTAAACAACTCTTATAATTCAATCCGATTTCACACATGCAGCCGGTTAACAAGCATTCGTTTCTAGATTAATATGCAAATCCGATTAGCATCTACACGGTTCTAAATCAATGACATGTATCCCGAATTATGACAATATCCGATTAACATAACCATGCTCCGAACCACACATATGAACCGGTCACATTATCACTAACATTCATATCAACACCCATCCGATAACATTCCAAGACTATCATGCAACACATACATATATATCGCACATCATACAATCAAGTAACAAGCAAACACTAAAACACTAACTAGATTGAGAGGTGCACAAGGGATGAGGATGGATCCGAACAAGCTTCAATGGAGGGGAAATAATTGTCGTCGGTTTCTCGAGAGGAAGGAGGAGAGCTAGGGTTTCTTTGTGTGTTAAGTGTTTTGCAAACAAATGAGAAATAACCCCCTCATGGTGTGTGTTGTACGTATAAGAGAAGTGGGCCGAAACCCCTAATGGGCTGCCCATTGGTTCCGGTTACAAGGAATACGGCCCAAATGGCCTTGTGCGTTCAAGTAAGTGTTGTGCGTTCGAGAGTCTTGTGCGGTCGGGTCACTTGTATAAACATACATTCACATAAAAAATAAACATAACATTCAATCAACATAGTTCACGTGAGCACGTAACGTTACACAAAGTGGGTTCAAATTACGAGTTGTCACAGTATCCCCAACTAAAAAGAAATTTCGTCCTGAAATTTGGTACGCACTCACTGAGAAAACTAGATAAGTTAAAGCAGCTAGATAAGTTAAAGCTAGGTAGGTTATATCGTTTGCTGGTTTTCCTGGGGTGTCACATTCTGGTTGTCACGTATGTAGCTTGAAGCCTTCAAGGCTTCTTAGTTTCGTGACTTGTCTTTAGTTTCATGACTTGGTTTGTATTTTTGAGTTTCGTAACTTTTTGTTCAAGTTGTTGCATTGTTCCTTAGTTTATTTATTTTCCTCGTAGTCTTGTCTTTGTTGGGTTTGTGTTGCCTTCACGTTTTTCATACCTTAAAGGGTTCAGTGCTGCAGTCACTTTGCCTTGGTATTTTTAACAAGAAGACATAGCACCTATCATATTCATTATTTTTATCATTTTCATTTGATTTCGTAAGCCTGTTTGTTGATTATTTTTCCAAGGATTAAGGAATATTTGGTGTAGGTTGTTCAAACCTGTCTATGAGACAACTTTGTTTTCAATAATGAGTCTCATGGAGTTGTATTGATTTAGAAACTCACCCCTTATATAGGTTCATCCAACCCTTGAACCTATTGAGCGATGTGGCTTGGGAGCTCATCCCCTTACATGGCCCTTGCCATGGAGTTTTTTGCTAGGTTCTCAACCTGATTTTAGGATAGAAAGACAAATTTGATAAAACAGCTTCATTCATTCAAGAGATATTGTTTTTATAAAAGGTGTTCATAGTGCAACTTTTGAGATGCAACTTGTGAAATACAAACCAATCTTTCCTGTTTAGACATGGAACCTTTTCAAGGTTTTTCCATTCTAGTGTCTTGGAAGCCTTTTACCCTCTGAGTCTGCTAGCCTGTAAGATCCACCCTTATGTGTTTCAAGGATGGTATACGGGCCTTCCCATTTTGGGCCAAGCTTTCCTTGGTTCTCTTTTTTGCTAGCTTCATTGTTTCTAAGCACCAGGTCTCCTGGCTTGAAGCATTCATTCTTGACTCTTTTGTTATAGTAGGCTTCCATTTGTTGTTTGTACATGGCCTCTTGAATTGCAGCTTGGTCTCGTGCTTCCTCTAGGAGTTGTAAGTTCAACATGGTCTCTTTTTGGTTTGTTTCGGGATCCATATTGACAGTTCATTGTGTTACAACTCCTACTTCAGCTGGAATCACGGCTTCAGACCCAAATACCAAGCTATAGGATGTTCTTTTATGGGTTGTTTTTTCGGTTGTTCTTATGGCCCATAGAACACTTGGCAATTCTTCAAGCCAATTGTTTTCATACCTTCCCAATCTGGCTTTGATTCCTTCAACTATGCTTTGATTCATCCTCTCAACTTGACCGTTTGACTGTGGATATGCCACTGAGCTGAAAACCTGAGTGATTCTGAATTCTTTGCACCAAACGCTGAAAGGCTTCTCGGCAAATTGCTTTCCATTGTCGGTGACAAGTACTCCCGGTAATCCATAACGGCAAATAATGTTTTACCAAACGAAGTCAATGACCTGTTTGCCCGTGATTTTTGCAAGTGGTTTAACCTCAGGCCACTTGGTGAAATAATTTATGGCCACCAACAAGAATTTTTGTCACACCCCCAAAATCCCACCTGCGGAGTACTACCGCTTGGAGGCGTGACTGACCAGGATCCAGCCACCAATAATACTGAACGAGCATATAAATAATCATATAAATTTAACCAATACGATTGGTGTTTCACAAAACCCAGTTTAAGTCGCAAGCGGAAGCATAAGTTTAAAGTTATAACATCAGTTCAAATGTTTTCAAATAGAACATGACACGCAGCGATCCGTGTCCCACAACGACCCTCCTCCATGCAAGCTCCAGCTGAGTACCTATGGTCCTGCAAAGCATGTAGTAACGAGTCAACAACTAGTTGAGTGAGTTCACAGTGATTGTTCGTTTTAGTTGTTTCGAAAACAGTTTCCTTTATCTGGCATCCTGCCGTGGGGGTTACCCCATAGTTTAAAACGTGACTTGTTCATTCCCAGTTACTCCGGCACTCCAGCCGTGGGGGCTACCCCATGTTAGTTTTCAGGCATTTCGGCCGTGGGGGCTACCCCATGCGTACACTAGACTCGTTACCATATCGACTGCTGACTGTAGTCATGTTTATGTGCCCTGAAAACATCAATGTCTATCATCATTGACGTGCCCCAGATCCATTAGTTCACGCCCGTCCTCTGCGGCACGGTGTGAGGTTTGTCAGACCTAAATAGCGTTATCTAACTAATGACCCGCTCGCCATTGGCCCGGCGATTAAGTCGATACAAAAAGGAGGGACTTCGTGATAGAGTTTTGGTCTAGTACGAGTTATCCGTCCATCCGGACGAGGAATCACATTCCTGAACCATAGACGTCCTACCCAAGGAGGACGAGGAACCCACGTTCCTTAACCCCGTTCCCAACCCAGGGAACCCCATGCTTTGTGGAGGGTGTGAACTCACCTTGGTTTGCTCGGTAGTAACACAGAAAGGTCAATCAATTTGCAGGTAATCAATTAGGTCCTATCACAGATATTTTTCGTATCAGATTCAAGCCAAGCAGTGCACGTATGTTCAACGCGTATTGTACACAGGTAGTAATCATGGCAAACACGTTTAACATCAACAGTTCACAATTCATACACAATCCAAGGTCCAAGAGTGAGGCCCAACAGTTGGGCTCGTAATAACAGGCCCAAAACAACGCATTAAACAGTTAACACAGAAGTCCACTAGGCCGGCCCATTAACTAAGGCCCGTAACTAAGCAAGCCCATTAAGTGTGGTCTCGAGTCGCAACCGGACTCGCAACATGGTTTCGAGTCAGGCTGTTTGTGTTGATCATAGGTGGTTGCGAGTCGCAACCTGTGTCGCAACCACGGTTTCGGCTCGTCATGCTAAGGTCTCGAGTCGCAACGGGACTCGCAACCTGTGGTCTCGGCTTGTCATGCTATGGTTGCGAGTCGCAACCAGGTGTTCTCGACTCGCAACTGGTGTCGCAACGTGGAGGTTTCGAGTCGCAACCAGGGGTTCCGACTCCCCAACAGTTGCTGATTCTGCGCAGATCGTACTATCCAATAGAATTCATGCAGAAATATGTACCAGCCACTAAACATGTTTTGTTGTCTAAAATTTACCCAAAATGGATCAAACAATGCAGGTTTCAAATATTCAAACCACATTCAAAGCATATTCAAGTAGTTCTTCATGTTCTTCAAACATTCAACAAGTTCTTCAAATATTCAAATCACGAACAACCCTTATTCTAACACATTTTGCATCAATCACCAACATAGTCATAAATAACAAATCAACACATTTAACCGAACACTATAGACTCGGTTCTATATTAAGCCGATTCTATGACACATGTAAACCGGTTTCATGAACATCAACAACTAGTAGTTTTAAACTCCATTTAACACAAGATATCATAACCCATCATGCAATGTATCCGAAATCAAGACATATCAACCGATTATCAACATTGTACACATTAGAATCATCATATACAACAAGAACATCATGTAAACACTAATATCCAAACACAATAAACATCATATCATTCATTTTTATCATTTAGCATAACCAACATCAATCAATAAGCACCATAAATACTAACCGGTTAAGGGATGGGAAAGGTGAACTCCAAGTGTCGATTCCCAAGCTTGAGCCGAAATCCTAGTGCTAACCGGTTGAATCCGAAAATGATGTGTGTTTGTGTTCTTAGGGTTTTAGTGAGAGTGTGTGTGTAGGAGTGTGAGTGTGGTTGCCCAAAGAGTGACAAGGTTGGCTAGAGGTGTGGTATAAATACTAGTTCCCCCAAGGTGCACCCTAATGGGTTTATAAATCGGTTAAGGGGTTTACGGCCCAAATGGCCCAACCGGCCAAAGGCCCGAACCGGTTACTGTTCACTCGAGACCACATGGTCTCGAGTCGGGTCCTTGTGTTCTCGAGTTGGGTTCTCGGCTCACATATACACATACATATATGTATACAACACAACACATAATCACATAAAACTTCACATTTATTATTAAGTTGACAAGTTAACTAGTCACATAGCGTTCAAGCATGTTACATCAAGGCACAAGAAAGGTTCTAAGTTTCGAGTTGTCACATCATCCCCAAGTTGAAAGAAATTTCGTCCCGAAATTTGATGGCACTCACTGAGGAAGCTAGTCAAGTTGTAAGGTTTTCCCGGTTATCCTGGGGTGTCACATCCACCCCCCGTTGATCTGGAATTTCGTCCCGAAATTCCGTAGCTTCAGCCTCAGTAGCGGTTGTACTGTTCTCAAACAGTTGGGGATACTTTTGTTTCATCCGATCTTCGCGCTCCCAGGTGAACTCTGGGCCGCGACGTGAGTTCCAACGAACTCGAACGAGAGGTATTCTAGTGCTCTTGAGGACCTTAACATCCCGGTCCGTGATTTCGACTGGTTCCTCGACGAATTTCAACTGTTCGTCGATCGTGAGTTCCTTCAGAGGAACTACGTGGGTCTCATCTGACAGACACTTCTTCAGATTCGACACATGGAAAACGTTGTGAACTGCACCGAGTTCTGCTGGTAGGTTCAGTCGGTAGGCCACCTTGCCTATTTTCTCAATGATTTCGAAAGGTCCAACGTATCGTGGGTTGAGTTTGCCTCGTTTACCAAAACGAACCACACCCTTCCAGGGCGAAACTTTGAGTAATACCCGCTCCCCAACCTGGAGCTCAAGTGGTTTCCTGCCCTTATCGGCGTAGGCCTTCTGACGGTCACGAGCGGCCGCCATGCGCTGTCGTATTTGAGCAATCCGCTCAGTAGTGTCTACCACATGTTCTGGGCCAGTGATTTGACTATCTCCCACCTCTGCCCAACAAAGAGGTGACCGGCATTTACGTCCGTACAATGCCTCAAACGGAGCAGCTTTGATGCTGGTGTGGTAGCTGTTATTATATGAAAATTCCACAAGTGGCAGATGCCTTTCCCAGCTGTTGCCAAAGTCGATTACACAAGCGTGAAGCATGTCTTCTAAGGTCTGAATAGTTCGCTCGGACTGCCCGTCCGTCTGTGGGTGATACGCTGTGCTCATATCCAAACGTGAGCCAAAAGACTTGTGCATTGCTTGCCACAGTTCCGAAGTAAAACGTGCATCTCGATCAGAGATGATAGAGGTGGGCACCCCGTGCCTCGAAACAACTTCCTTGAGGTATATTTCCGCTAAAGTGGAGAATTTATCTGTCTCCTTAATTGCCAAAAAGTGTGCGGATTTTGTGAGTCGATCCACGATCACCCAGATAGTATCGTTCCCACGCTGGGATCTAGGTAGGCCAGTAACGAAGTCCATGGAAATTTGCTCCCATTTCCATTGTGGTACTCTGGCTGTTGGAGTAGGCCTGAGGGTTTCTGATATTCCGTCTTGACTCGCGCACAAGTCAAACACTTGCTGACGTAAGTTGCTATGTGGGCCTTCATGCTAGGCCACCAATACGTAGTAGTTTTAATATCGTGGTACATCTTATCCGAACCAGGGTGTACCGAGTAGCGAGATTTGTGTGCTTCATCCATCACAAGTTCTCGTAAGTCGCCATAGAGTGGGACCCAAATGCGTCCTGTTACGTAGTAAGCACCGTCTTCCTTCTGTTCTAGGCGTTGCCTTGACCCGCGTAGGGCTTCAGCTCTAACGTTTTCTGGTTTCAGTGCTTCTATCTGAGCAGCTCGTATTTGCGAAGGTAGATTAGAATGGATCGTGAGTTGTAGAGCTCTTACGCGCTTAGGCGCAGTGTCCTTTCGACTGAGGGCGTCAGCCACAACATTGGCCGTGCCCGGGTGATACCTGATAGAGCACTCGTAGTCATTTAGCAGCTCGACCCATCGTCGTTGCCGCATATTCAGTTCCTTCTGCTTGAATATGTGCTCTAGGCTCCTGTGGTCGATGTAGATGGCGCACTTGGTTCCGTACAGGTAATGTCGCCATAACTTAAGTGCGAAAACAACAGCTCCCAGCTCTAAATCATGTGTAGTGTAGTTCTTCTCGTGAACTTTGAGTTGTCGTGAGGCGTAGGCTATGACTTTATCTCGTTGCATCAATACACAACCAACACCTTGAATTGATGCATCACAATAAACCACAAAATCTTCTGTGCCCTCTGGCAGTGAAAGGATAGGTGCACTACAAAGTCTATCCTTTAGATGCTGAAAAGCTAACTCTTGTGCATTTCCCCAATGATAGACAACGCCTTTCTGTGTTAGCGAGGTGAGAGGCTGCGCGATCTTAGAAAAATCCTTAATGAATCTCCTGTAGTAACCCGCCAATCCCAAGAATTGGCGAATTTCCTTTGGTGTACGAGGCGCAGGCCAGTTCTTAATAGCGTCTACCTTGGATGGATCAACGTGAATCCCATCCTTGTTCACCACATGCCCTAGGAAATGGACTTCACGAAGCCAGAAGTCACATTTCGAAAACTTTGCGTAAAGCTGTTCTGTTCGAAGGAGTTCCAAAATAAGTCGTAGATGCTGTTCGTGCTCCTCTTTGCTCTTAGAATAGATCAGGATGTCGTCGATGAAGACTATAACAAACTTGTCCAGATAAGGCTTGCACACTCGGTTCATCAAATCCATGAAGACTGCGGGTGCGTTTGTCAGCCCAAACGGCATGACCAAAAACTCATAGTGCCCATATCGAGTCCTAAAGGCTGTCTTAGAGACATCTTCTTCTCGAACTCTCAGCTGGTGATATCCCGATCTCAGATCGATCTTTGAATAGTAGCTCGACCCCTGCAACTGGTCGAACAAGTCGTCAATGCGCGGTAGAGGATAACGGTTCTTCACAGTCACCTTGTTGAGTTCACGATAGTCGATACACATTCTGAAGGTGCCGTCCTTCTTCTTCACAAATAGTACTGGAGCTCCCCAAGGCGATGAGCTAGGACGAATGAAACCCTTATCCAAGAGTTCTTGTAGTTGCGTGGAGAGTTCTTCCAACTCTGATGGAGCCAAACGATAAGGTGCACGTGCTATAGGCGCAGCTCCAGGAGCTAGTTCAATCTGAAACTCGACTTGGCGATGGGGCGGAAGACCAGGTAATTCCTCAGGGAATACCTCAGGATAGTCTCGTACAACTGGAAAATCCTCTAGCTTCTTCTCTTTCTCTGTGGTATCAGTAACGAGAGCCAAAATCGCAGTGTGGCCCTTTCGTAAGCATTTCTGGGCCTTAAGGAGAGAGATGATGTTCTCAACAGCACTTCTCTTGTCGCCACGAATCATGAGAGGTTCACTACCTAGACCAGGGATACGAACGATCTTCTCGTTGCAAAGAATCTCTGCTCGGTGTTGGGATAACCAATCCATCCCAATGACAACGTCGAAACTACCCAAGACGATAGGAATGAGGTCAATAGAGAAGGTCTGGTTTGCGAGGATAAGTTGGCAACCTTTGACTACGTGTGAGGCTTCTAAGCTTTTTACCATTAGCTAGCTCTACAGTGTGCTTGTCGCTCAGGGGTGTTGGAATACGCTTAAGCATTTTACTAACTTCTAGTGACACATAGCTAGTATCGGCACCCGAATCAAATAAGACTGTAACATAAAAGTCGTCGAGAAGGAACTTACCCGTCACCACGTTGGGATCATTCCTTGCTTCACCTTGACCAATCACGAACACTCGCCCCCTGGCACCATTGTTGTTGTTGTTGTTCCCATTGTTACCATTTCCCTGATTGTTGTTGTTGTTGTTCTGGTTCAGTTGGGGACAATCTTTCTTGAAGTGGCCTTCAGCTCCACACTGAAAGCATCCTTTGTTGTTACCCTGCTGCTGTCGCTGGTTCTGCTGAGGTTGCTGACGATTCTGATTGGCGGGATATGCGCTCCTGCAATCCTTTGCAACATGACCAGGCTTGTTGCACTGATGACAGTTGCCCCTGGTGCATGGCCCACTGTGGTGTAGGTTGCAACGATTGCATTTGGGGTGATTCCCCTTGTACCCACCATGACTTTGACCACCAGACGATTGCTGACTGGGGCTCTTGTGGTCGTCAGTCTTTCTCTGCTGAGACTGAGATTGCACAGAAGTTGAACCCTTGTTTGAAGTTCCATCCCATTTCCGTTTGTCCCCACTAGAGGTACCAGAAGTAGTTGCAGCACCTATGCGCTTGGGTAACTTGTTCTGCTCCACTGCCTGATCAGTAAGACGGTGAGCCAACTGAACAACCTGCTGGATAGTAGTCAAGTTTGCTGAAGTCACATGACTTTGGATCTCTGGCACCAAGCCCTTGAGATAGAGTTCAATTCGCTTATAGGGAGGGTCCACCATAGTAGGACACAACAAGGCAAGCTCATGCGATCTCTTAGTGTACTCCTCAATCTCTGACCCCGTCATCTTGAGATTGTAGAACTCATCTTCCAGCTTATGGATGTCATCGCGACTGCAGTATTCCTCCTTGACCATTTCCTTGAAAGTTTCCCATGGGGTGGCGTTGGCAGCAACCAACCCCAGCATTTGCACTTGAGCATTCCACCACGTGAGGGCCAAACCCTCGAGAGTACCAGTAGCATACTTCACCCTGCGCGCTTCAGGGCATTCACACATTTCGAACACAGATTCTAGTTTCTCAAACCAGTGTAGGAGACCTACTGCTCCTTCAGTTCCGCTAAAAGTAGTGGGTCGGCAGTCCATAAAGGTCTTAAAAGTGCACACCGGTGCCTGAGCATATTGACCTAAGGTAGGTGAAAGAAAGACAGAGTTTAACACAAAGGTTGGTTCACGAGAGTAGGATCCAAATGATCCTAGAACAAATTCGGACTGCAGGATATACCTCCTGCGTTTGCAGCTGCAAGCGCTGCGGCAACTCGCTCGTTGATCAAAGCCGTCAACTGGGCTTGTGTCATGTTAACGCGTCCAGACATGATTCTTCATAACAAGAGTAATACGTGTGAGAGAGGTTCGCGAGAGTACGATAGTAGGAAAGAGTAAGCACGCACGTGTTCAAACAACAGTAGTTATACTAATCAAGCATACCATGAGCAATGTACTATGTATCTAACAAGTAGGCAATATACACATATCATATCACCTAGAATGTCGAGCCTTGCATGTGGAGTGAAGTGTCGTTGTGGACCGTTGAGCACTAAACCGGTTATAGTCTGGTTTTAACAAAAACATTTCTCCTTTATCAAAACCAAGTTCACTATAACCAATGGCTCTGATACCAATCTGTCACACCCCCAAAATCCCACCTGCGGAGTACTACCGCTTGGAGGCGTGACTGACCAGGATCCAGCCACCAATCATACTGAACGAGCATATAAATAATCATATAAATTTAACCAATACGATTGGTGTTTCACAAAACCCAGTTTAAGTCGCAAGCGGAAGCATAAGTTTAAAGTTATAACATCAGTTCAAATGTTTTCAAATAGAACATGACACGCAGCGATCCGTGTCCCACAACGACCCTCCTCCATGCAAGCTCCAGCTGAGTACCTATGGTCCTGCAAAGCATGTAGTAACGAGTCAACAACTAGTTGAGTGAGTTCACAGTGATTGTTCGTTTTAGTTGTTTCGAAAACAGTTTCCTTTATCTGGCATCCTGCCGTGGGGGTTACCCCATAGTTTAAAACGTGACTTGTTCATTCCCAGTTACTCCGGCACTCCAGCCGTGGGGGCTACCCCATGTTAGTTTTCAGGCATTTCGGCCGTGGGGGCTACCCCATGCGTACACTAGACTCGTTACCATATCGACTGCTGACTGTAGTCATGTTTATGTGCCCTGAAAACATCAATGTCTATCATCATTGACGTGCCCCAGATCCATTAGTTCACGCCCGTCCTCTGCGGCACGGTGTGAGGTTTGTCAGACCTAAATAGCGCTATCTAACTAATGACCCGCTCGCCATTGGCCCGGCGATTAAGTCGATACAAAAAGAAGGGACTTCGTGATAGAGTTTTGGTCTAGTACGAGTTATCCGTCCATCCGGACGAGGAATCACATTCCTGAACCATAGACGTCCTACCCAAGGAGGACGAGGAACCCACGTTCCTTAACCCCGTTCCCAACCCAGGGAACCCCATGCTTTGTGGAGGGTGTGAACTCACCTTGGTTTGCTCGGTAGTAACACAGAAAGGTCAATCAATTTGCAGGTAATCAATTAGGTCCTATCACAGATATTTTTCGTATCAGATTCAAGCCAAGCAGTGCACGTATGTTCAACGCGTATTGTACACAGGTAGTAATCATGGCAAACACGTTTAACATCAACAGTTCACAATTAACAGTCATACACAATCCAAGGTCCAAGAGTGAGGCCCAACAGTTGGGCTCGTAATAACAGGCCCAAAACAACGCATTAAACAGTTAACACAGAAGTCCACTAGGCCGGCCCATTAACTAAGGCCCGTAACTAAGCAAGCCCATTAAGTGTGGTCTCGAGTCGCAACCGGACTCGCAACATGGTTTCGAGTCAGGCTGTTTGTGTTGATCATAGGTGGTTGCGAGTCGCAACCTGTGTCGCAACCACGGTTTCGGCTCGTCATGCTAAGGTCTCGAGTCGCAACGGGACTCGCAACCTGTGGTCTCGGCTTGTCATGCTATGGTTGCGAGTCGCAACCAGGTGTTCTCGACTCGCAACTGGTGTCGCAACGTGGAGGTTTCGAGTCGCAACCAGGGGTTCCGACTCCCCAACAGTTGCTGATTCTGCACAGATCGTACTATCCAATAGAATTCATGCAGAAATATGTACCAGCCACTAAACATGTTTTGTTGTCTAAAATTTACCCAAAATGGATCAAACAATGCAGGTTTCAAATATTCAAACCACATTCAAAGCATATTCAAGTAGTTCTTCATGTTCTTCAAACATTCAACAAGTTCTTCAAATATTCAAATCACGAACAACCCTTATTCTAACACATTTTGCATCAATCACCAACATAGTCATAAATAACAAATCAACACATTTAACCGAACACTATAGACTCGGTTCTATATTAAGCCGATTCTATGACACATGTAAACCGGTTTCATGAACATCAACAACTAGTAGTTTTAAACTCCATTTAACACAAGATATCATAACCCATCATGCAATGTATCCGAAATCAAGACATATCAACCGATTATCAACATTGTACACATTAGAATCATCATATACAACAAGAACATCATGTAAACACTAATATCCAAACACAATAAACATCATATCATTCATTTTTATCATTTAGCATAACCAACATCAATCAATAAGCACCATAAATACTAACCGGTTAAGGGATGGGAAAGGTGAACTCCAAGTGTCGATTCCCAAGCTTGAGCCGAAATCCTAGTGCTAACCGGTTGAATCCGAAAATGATGTGTGTTTGTGTTCTTAGGGTTTTAGTGAGAGTGTGTGTGTAGGAGTGTGAGTGTGGTTGCCCAAAGAGTGACAAGGTTGGCTAGAGGTGTGGTATAAATACTAGTTCCCCCAAGGTGCACCCTAATGGGTTTATAAATCGGTTAAGGGGTTTACGGCCCAAATGGCCCAACCGGCCAAAGGCCCGAACCGGTTACTGTTCACTCGAGACCACATGGTCTCGAGTCGGGTCCTTGTGTTCTCGAGTTGGGTTCTCGGCTCACATATACACATACATATATGTATACAACACAACACATAATCACATAAAACTTCACATTTATTATTAAGTTGACAAGTTAACTAGTCACATAGCGTTCAAGCATGTTACATCAAGGCACAAGAAAGGTTCTAAGTTTCGAGTTGTCACAATTTTACTCCACCTTTGGCTGGTGGGAATGGACCAACGATATCCATTCCCCATTTATAAAATGGCCATGCTGAGGTTATTGGGACAAGGTCATGCTTGGGATTCTTCGGGACTGGTGCATGAATTTGGCAGGCATCACACTTCCTTAATTGCTCAGTGGTATCTCGGTGCATGGAGGGCCAAAAATACCCAAGATTCATTAGTTTAGCAACCACCGATCTAGCTCCAAAATGAGCTCTGCATATTCCGAGATCTAGCTCCAAAATGAGCTCCGCATATACCTCTTTGATCAAATACTGGCTTTGCTTGGGACCAACACATCTTAGCAAGGGTGCAAGTGTGACAACCCTCACAAATCCAGGTATCCGTACAGATTAATTAACATTTAATCAATGCTTAATTACTGTGCTTGATTACAATTATGAATAAACTATTTTCTGTTTTCTGATACATACATACTCATGCATCATACCTTATAACTGTCACTCCATTTATTATACACAAACAATAGTGACAAACTTGATGCACAAAAGCACAGTTAGCACAGTGAGCGGATAACCTAGTGAACAAGCTGACATTGCCAGCACTAGACAAACATTGTCTCTGAGGCCAGTATGAGCCGGGAATAGATTACTACACTGGTAGGGAGTGTAGGGAGGTGAGGACCATAAAACTGCGTCACTAGGTGGTAGTTATAGTGGCCGGAAGTGCCTAAAACATACTTAAAGTGCAGAATTCTGCACTAAATACCAAATTCAGCATTTAGCAATGCTAGTAAAGTGCAAAACTTGGTAAAATAGTTCTAGACACTTTCCAAAGTGTTGGTAATTTATTGTGTCACTAAAAAAAAAATAAACGGCACTTTAAAGCTTTATTTAGCACTTTAATGAATCAACATCCAATCGAACAACCAGACTTTACCCGGGACATAAAAATATTACCAAATACATTGTTTCTACTTTTCTGAGCTAGTTAAGGTCCCCGAACACCCTAACACACCTTGTAGTAAACAACACACTATTGCACTAACTAAACACCTTTAGATTTCAACCAAATTGTAACTAGTTTCATTACACCCCAACCATACCCCCCCCCTCACTTTGACGGTCACAAGGGGTGACCCACCCCTTGCCTTCCTTTTGATTATTTAATTGTAGTTGTTGTTGGATAATGAGGCATTTTACATGATGGTTAATCTTGCAATTGGTTTATAAATATGTTCATAAGATAACCATTCTCTTTCATCAACACTCACCACCAACAATTTCTCTCCTCTCCTCCATCACTACCTACGACCGCCACCTTCCACCATACTACCACCACCATCAAGCTTTGTTCAACCATTTCTCATACATACAAAGGTGCAAGGAGTCCTACAAACAAGCTTGGTGCACTCGGAAGTTCAAGGACCGCTCTAGTTTCTTTTTATCCACCACTTTTACGCCTTGTTTCTTCCCTAGCCTTGTGCTAGTAGTAAGTGTTCTAAAACATCATCTTGCTCTTGATTTTAGTGGTTAATAGATGGTTGAATGATGAAATGATAAGAAACACTAATGAACATAATCTAAAGTCTTGAACATAAGTGTTAAAGGGTGGATAAAGAGAAGATATGTGTGTAAATCATGTAGATCTTGTGTAGTTATGATTGTTTGATGTTGTTTGTTAGTAGAAGCAAAATGGATCATCATCTAGACATACTAGTTCATGTTTAAAAACATAAACTAGTAGGATGTAAAAGCTAGAATTATGAAAGATGATGAATCCATCCATACATAAACCTTGAACTTGAATAAATGTAATTTTTCTTGAAAAATAAGGCTACAAACTTGTAGATCTAAAGATCTACAAGTGGTTTTTCGGAAGAACCAAGTGAGAAATACTAGTTTTACTAAAACCCGGATCTTGTATGAACTAAAAGCATTTTTAGTAAGTAAACAAGTGTGTGAACACTTGTGTAGCAAGAAAATTTAACAAGGAAATATTTTTGTAAATTATGACTAGAAGTTGTGAAACTTCATATTCTTTAAAAATAAAGCTTTCAAGAAACTAATCTTATATTTTCAAAGATAACAAGACCTACTAAATATGTTAGTAACTTACTACATATTTTTACAAAACTTTCAAGTTCATGAGTTTGTGATTTAGGCTTATTTTGTCAAGATTAGTGACTAAATATTGTATGTTGTTGATTGTTAAATTGTTTGAATGATTTCTCAAAAGAAAATGATATGCTAAAAGCATGGACACCTCCATTTACAGAGGAAACTCTGGCGAAATTTTTCTAGAACTATAACACATGGAAATATTTTCTAACAAATATTTACAAATATATTTTTAACTGGGTTTTCTACATAAACTTCGGCATGACTTTTATTACAAAAATTACCAAGTATCGGAGGTGGATTTTCGTAAATAAAACTTGATAAATATATATTTAGAATATATATTTTATAATAAAACGCTTGTGTGATTATGTGATTATTTTGTGAACTAGATATATATTATTGTTAGGATGAAAATAATATAACTTGAAATATCATGAAATTACGACTCCAAAATAATACCAACGTGCTCACAAAATAAATATTTAAGTTATACAAGTATTGTTAATACAACGCGAACCTTAAAACGTAACTTATGTATTTTTCAGAAAAATACTCCTATTCGTACATTTTTGTGAAAATATTATTTTGGAAAAACTTATGAAATAAAATATAATATTTTTGGGAAAAATATATATATTTTGGAATTAAAACACTTTAGACAAAGTGATTAAAATATATTTTTCGTGTGAGACTTAAAAATATATTTTCAGAATTATACAGCATACATGTATTAAAACCCCCATCGTTGGGAAGGAATATACTTATAAAATAATTTAGAAGTGTGAATACGAAATAGTTGTCTAACTATTTCCCAAAAACGTAAAACCTTAAGCCAAGGCACGGCCGTCCGTCTAATAGAAATTAGTACGTGTAGGTCGTTACGCAACAGGTTGAGTTGGGATCGACTATTTCACGAGACGCACTTCTGTGAGTTCATGTCCCCCTTTTCTCTTAACTGTTTTCAGTTTTATAACTTCGGGGGTGAAATACATGTACAATTATTTAGAACATTTTTATACATGGTATGGTTAGCTTAAGGAGGGTTAGGACGTTCAGATCATGTGAGTGGTGGGTATAACACTTAAAACTATTAATCCTCGTTGTTAGGACCGGGGGACACAAGAGTGATAGATCTATTTGGGTGTAGCGAGCCCACACCCGTGAGGTCAGGGTGACCCATAGAGGTGACTGTGTCTTACATCCGAGGCCCGGTACAAATTTGCTAGGTTTGAGTTTTCCTGCATCAATTCACACATACCAGTGGCTTTGCAACCCAGTGGTGATCTCTTTTCCTTAATTGCTACATACCAGTAACATTTATATTTTGGGACGTACTTTAATGATTTATAAACGTACTCACTTTTACATGAACTCGCTCAACTTTTTGTTGATTTTTCAAATTGCATGTATTTCAGGAAATTAAGGGATCTGGCAAGGTATGCTATGTCATCAAGCTACGTAGGAGAAATGATATCATCCGAGTTTAGGAATTGTGACTTTTGCCTGGACGATTCACAAGTCTTAAACTGTGTTTTTAATTCACGTCTTCTGTTATGTCATTGAACATGTTTCTTTATGTTATGTTGTAATCCGTTGCATGTGTCGACTTTTTAAACAATGTTGTTATGTTTTACTTTTTAAACTTGAATAAATGGATGAACATCATGGTTTTATTTTCATATAGCATTGTTGTGATTATGCTATGGTATTAAGAAGTCATACCAAATAAACCCACGCCTCCACAAAGCCAGGGTGTGACAGCTTGGTATCAGAGCATTGATCATAGCGAACTAGGATTCTTTCTTGAGTCTAGACTATGATCATTAGGGCTCTCACGAAAACATTTTTTTACACTGCATACACAAAACGTCCAATCCAGGATACAAAACAATTTTACGAACAAAAAGTACAAACACTTTTTTTTCAAAATTTATGTTTCAGTCTTGGCGACTGAGGGAGTTCAGCCCTAGAGGCTGGGGAGGTTCTGTCACACCCCCAAAATCCACTTGCGGAATACCACCGCTTGGGAGCGTGACTGACCAGGATCAAGCCACCAATCATATCGAACACATCATTTAATAATAATAGTAGATAATGTAATTCATCACGACATGATTGATGTTAAACTTTGTTTAAGTAGCGGAAGCATGTAAATAAACCCAACATAAATAATAATGTATGAAATGTCATAAGTGTTTAATTAAGCATTCATGATCCATGCCCACAACGTCCTGCTCCTCCCTGTGCAAGCTCCATGTATCTAACGACCTGCAAGGCATGCAGCAGAGAGTCAACAACTAGTTGAGCGAGTTCACAGTGTATAGTTCAGTAATGGTAATAGTATGAGTAGATTATGTTCGTTCGTTAAGTCATGTATCGTATTAGTTTCCATCGCGGGCCTCTCGGCATGTATGCGAAGATTTGGGGTAATACTCCCAAATATCCTAGACTATGTATATTTGTATCGCGGCCTCCCTGGCATTACTTGCGAAGTTTTAGTATCTATAGTTCGCGGCCTTCCCAAGGCATGTGTGCGAATGATTAGTCATAATATCGCAGCCAACCCCTGGCGTGTGTGCGAAGATCAGTTCAAGCGGGTATACAAGTCTAGCCGTATCTTATCTTTACTCTTCCTCTCCCAAGGACCATATCATTAGGTTCGATTAACTAAGTATGTAAGAATAAATCATTCAATCCCATTCCCACCCTGGGAACCCCATGCCTTGGCTGTGTGAACTCACCTTGGTTTGCTCGGTATGCTAAGATATGTGCTCAAGTTGCTCAAAACAGTCCTAACATGATTTACCAATAGCAATCAGTCTCGTATTCGTATTGATTCACGTATTTTATCATACGTATTACTCAAGCATTGAACATCCTTACATATACTATCACGTATGTCATACAAGCATCCGGTAATAGTACATTTACGATATAAGTTCATGTATTAACACATCACCCGCCCGGTTAGTTTGTTACTTACATAAGAGTGTGCTGAATTAGATTAACTATGCCTTTCACATACCCGCCCCACATTACATATTCAAAGCATGTTGTCTCGGGATCTGTAATCTTCCACAACAATCAAAACAATTTACTTCTCTAATTATCAAGGATCCTATTTACCTGCATGTATGAACATTGTGCCCAACCACTAATAGTAACATCAGCATGTAATCACATAGCATCCAATACAACATTCATAATCACTCATGAATCCATAATAACCCCTAACCCTAGTACCATCAATATCATCGCATAAGTATATATCACTATATTGAGCCACACTAAACTGAATGATTATTGGGCCTTTAGTAATCATCACATGTGCTGAAATTTTTGAGCAAACAATATATAAGATGCTTTGCATCAAACCCGGCCCACTTATAATTGGACCAAAGCATAAGCAAAAGCTCGGACTTCCTATAAACATATGAAACTCGGGCTCTAGTGTTTCCTTATAAAAATTTTGGACAACATACAATAAGAACTCGGACTATACCACTTAACAAGGTCGGACAAAGGAAATAAGTCACAAAACTCGGACTGGGGGGGTTGGGGAGTTAAAACTCGGACCAAAGGGGTGTCAGGAAACTCAGACAGGGGTAGGGGTTCAAAACTCGGACAACATAACCTCTATTTGAAAAGCTCGGACCCCATATCCTCATGTAAAAGTCGGACAAAGGGGGTATGGTCACAAACTCGGACCACCCTTGACCTAGGCCAAAAAGTCGGACCATACTCCCATGTTTAAAGGTCGGACATGATTAGCACATAAACTCGGACAACATTATGCAATTAAAACTCAGACATAAAGCTTTCACAAAAGTCGGACATCATATCTCACATAAAATTCGGACAAGTTTAACAATACAAAACTCTGACAAACATTTCAATCATTCGTTCTTTGTGATTGCAACAGTTACACTTTATACATTCAACAGTTACGTTCTTGGTTTCTACGATCCAAAACCCTAAATCACATATATTCACAGTGCAGTAATCTCAATCAAACTCAACGATTTTAGCACATCATGTATCTAATCATCAGGCAATCTATTATACAACTAGTCAATCATCATTTCACAATAAATCAGAATCAATTAAACAAAGAATAGCATAATAAGAACTAGGGTTTTCAAGTATTACAAGATTCAAGAATTGAAAACAATCAAACAATCAATAACCATTTACCTTGAATTGGTTCTAGTTAGAGAGGAATCAAGAGTGATGAATGTCTTGTGCCAATGATGATGGTGATGATGATTGCCAGGGAATCAGAGAATGAAAGTACGTGCTTTGGTTTTAGTGTAATGATTAGTGAAAAGGGATTAGGGTTATAAATCTCTAGGATTTCACTAATTACTCTTTTCCTCCCTAAGTATCATATTTTACACAAGCACACCGTCTCAAACAATTTCACAGTTTCACCACCAAGTTTATGCATTTGACAAGTCTTTCATAATTAACACATAACCATGCACAATCACACAATACACTTCATGTATTAAAATGTTACAGTTTCACGGCAAACTAATTGTGCAAATAAATAACTAAACAGACGTGCAATAAATGCGAAGTAGGAATCTTGGAAATTCGAGTTGTCACATTATCCCCAACTTGAAAGAAATTTCGTCCCGAAATTTAGCATGCGGTTACTGAGGAAGCTAGGTAAGTTGTATCGTTTACTGGTTGTCCTGGGGTGTCACAGGTTCAGCCTTAAAGGCTGGGAAGGTTCAGTCATAAAGACTGAGGGGCCAATCTTAGAGATTGGGGAGGTTTAGTCTTAGAGACTGGGAGGTTGGTCTTAGAGGCGAGGGAGTTAGTCTGAGAGACTAGGAGGTTCAGTCTGAGAGGCTGGGAGGGTAGTCTAGTGAGACTAGGAGAATTACTTGTTTGCTTATTGGTGACTAACATGCTTATTTGATTATATGTTGATTATTTGTGCATATGTGTGATTGTGTTACAGACATCATGCCATCATCATCAGACACAAGAGTTTCGGACACCCTGGATCCTATGGTAGTTGTGTCCGATGACGAGATTCCATCCGAGCGAGAGGTCTACACTTCCGACACCACCAGTACCGATGACGAAGACTTCCAGCCGTTTGCGCTGCCCGACATCGGAGCTGAGCCTGCTGATGGCCTTCCCGCCGGGGATTTACCACTTGCGGTGATCCCTGCTCCTATATCGCTTGCTGCTTATCCAGTCGTAGATATGCTACTCGATGTTGTTTCTGACGACGACATCGATCTATTTGAAGAGGACCCACCTGAGGCTAACCATGAGGGCGGGGCCCCTATTGTTGCTGATGTTATCCTACCCATCGCTGAGGCCCCTGCAGAGGAGCTTCCTGCTGATTCACCTGTCCCAGATTCCTTTGAATCTGTGGCATCTGCATCCTTACACACTCAGGGAGTGCTGCATCACTCTTCAAACGCCGACCCTGACATGCTATCAGCTGCACCTGCTCCCGCACACGACTTTGAGTTTGATCACGAGGCTGACGATGATTTTGATCATGTCTTTCCCCCTGGTTTTGATCCTGACCAGGATATCGAGTTCATTCACTTAGACCAGCCCCTAGAGGAGCCGGTAGCCCCTATCGATTCAAATGCCTATGCTGATGGCGGAGGAGGAGGAGGTAGACTTTTGATGGTTGTTGTAGTTGATTAGACAGTTCAGACAAGGGCGATGTGGCCCTTAGTCACTCTTGATGTACAATACAGTTACAAAACTTGTAAACATCATTGTGGTCTTGATTTATGATAGCGCAATCGCAGTATTCTCATTATATGTGATGTTGGATTTATTGTTTCCAATTTTATAACATGAAATGTTATGTGCTTGATTAATTTGTAACATGAGATGTTATGTGCTTGATGATGTTGCTATGTACGTATACCATTTACTTATTATGACCTGACCAACGTGAAACATCTTTTAGAAGATGACACCAAGACGTGATCCGCGCATGCCCACTAATGAGGCAGAACTTCAAGGAATCATTGCCGCTGCTATCGCACAATATGTTGCTTCTCATGCAGAAACAAGTGGAAATATCTCTCAAAACCACGACAATAACTATCCACCTAATGGTAATGTTAAGTCGTTTGAGATATACTATGATACATTTGGATATTTTTAGCACGTTCGCTAATACCATTTGTAAATTCAAACGTATGTGCAGGGTGCACTTACAAGCAATTTCTTGATTGCAAGCCCGTGAATTTCGACGACACGGGAGGTGCTGTTGCATTTGTAAGATGGGCTGAGAAGACTAAGTCTGTTCTTAGAATGAGCAAGTGTGCTCCTGAGCAACAAGTGACCTACATCTCAGGGCTTTTTCTGGATGGAGCCCTATCTTGGTGGAATTTGTAAGTGCAAACTCTTGGTAAAGTTGTTGCTTATGCGATGTCATGGAATGAGCTGAAGGAGCTCATGAGAAGGAAGTACTACTCATGTGCTGAAATTCAGAAGCTGGAGACTGAATTCTGGCACCTAAAAATGGAAGGTCCCAAGATTTATGTTCAGAGATTCCACGATTTGTCCCATGTAGTACCATACATGGTCACACCAGAGTTCAAACGAATTGAGCGCTTTATCTGGGGATTGACACCTCAGATCATGAGTATGGTTACCACATCCAAGCCTGCGACAATCACAGAAGCCATCGATCTCAGTGTGGCTCTTACTGAGGAAGCTATTCGATTGAACAAGTTTTCGAATTCTGAGCAGAAGAAGAAAGAGACTCATGTGGAGTCATCTGGTGAAAACAAAAGGAAATTTTCGAACTTCAAGCAGGGTATAAGCAATGTGAACAAGAAGGGTGAATCAAGCACGCCGGCCAGAGCCACAGCCGGTGTTGAAAACAAAGGAAAGGGTTACATGGGCACTCTGCCTAAGTGTGGATTGTGCCAGTATCATCATGCTGGTCAGTGCAGAAATAGAAATAGAAAATGTGAAACTTGTGGGAAAATTGGCCACTTGAAGGATACTTGCTGGGTTGGTATAGGCCAAGGTGGCCAAAGGGGTTTTGGTAACAATAACCGCGGTGGTAATGGAAACTGCCAGCAAGGAGGAAACGGTGGAAATGGAAACCGGGGAAATGTTGCGAATCAAGCTGGGAATGGGAATCGCAACCAAAACAACACTCAAGCTGGAAACAGAGGTGGTAATGGTCAAGGAACAGGATGCTTCAAGAAGTTGGGCACTTTAAGAAGGAATGCCCAAAGCTGAATCAAGCCCGTGGAAGAGTGTTTAACATAGGAGCAAGGGAAGCGCGCCAGGATCCCATCATTGTCACTGGTACGTTCCCTATAAATCAACGCTTTGCATCTGTTCTGTTTGATACTGGTGCCGACTATAGCTTTGTATCGTTAGAATTTAAGAGTATGCTTGGATTAACTGCTAGTAAGTTAGATGTTCCGTACTCAATTGAACTGGCTAATGGGAAGCTAGTTGAGGCGAATGAAGTTGTCAGAGGATGTGTCATTGAACTGGGAGAAGGTGAGTTCACTTTGGATCTACTACCAGTCAAGTTGGGAAGCTTCGACGTGGTAGTAGGGATGGATTGGTTGTCAAGCAACAAAGCCGAGATTATTTGTCACAAAAAGACCATCCATATCCCAATAGAAGACGGAGAAACGATCGTGGTTCACGGAGAGAAGGGCGATATGCCTCTGAGAATCATTAGCTGTCTGAAAGCTCGAAAGTGTTTACAGAAGGGATGTGTTGCCTTTTTGGCACACGTCGTGGATAAAGAAGTTGCTGAGGCGAAGATCGAAGACATCCCAGTGGTAAAGGAATATCCTGAAGTCTTTCTAGAAGACTTGCCAGGATTGCCACCCCAAAGGCAAGTGGAGTTCCACATTGACTTAGTTCCAGGCGCCGCGCCTGTGGCTAAAGCACCCTACCGACTTGCCCCTTCAGAGATGCTGGAGTGGTCGACACAGCTCCTGGAGCTGTTAGACAAAGGATTCATCAGACCAAGCTTCTCACCTTGGGGAGCAACAGTTTTGTTTGTCAAGAAGAAAGACGCTAGTTTTCGTCTGTGTATTGACTACCGGGAGTTGAACAAGTTGACAATCAAGAATAGATATCCTCTGCCAAGAATTGATGACCTGTTCGATCAGCTTCAAGGTTCAAGTTACTACTCAAAGATCGATTTGTGATCAGGTTACCATCAGCTGATAATTCAAGAGGAAAGTATTCCCAAGACCGCTTTTAGAACTCGATATGGACATTACGAGTTTTTGGGGATGCCGTTTGGGTTAACAAACGCGCCAGCTGTTTTCATGGATTTAATGAACAGAGTTTGTAAGCCGTACCTCGACAAGTTTGTGATTTGTATTCATCGATGACATTCTGATCTACTCGAAGACGAAGGACGAACACGAACAACATTTGAGAGCTATCTTGGAGCTACTGAAAAAGGAAAAGTTGTATGCCAAGTTCTCGAAGTGCGAATTTTGGCTACGCGAAGTCTAATTCCTTGGACATGTGGTGAATGGAGATGGAATCCATGTGGATCCCACCAAGATTGAAGCGATCAAGAACTGGGAGACTCCAAAGATGCCAACCGAGATTCGACAATTCTTAGGTTTGGCTGGTTATTATCGAAGATTCATTGAGGATTTCTCAAAAATCGCTCAACCCTTGACTTCCCTCACGTAGAAAGATAAGAAGTTTGATTTGGGAATCAAACAAGAAGAAGCGTTCCAATTATTGAAGGACAAGCTTTGTAATGCACCAATCTTATCACTAGCCGAAGGAGCAGATGATTTCGTGGTATACTGTGACGCCTCGCGTCAAGGATTGGGTTGTGTGTTGATGCAGCGACAGAAAGTCATAGCATACGCATCACGCCAGCTAAAGGTTCATGAGAAGAATTATACTACGCACGATTTGGAGTTAGGCGCAGTGGTATTTGTGTTAAAAATTTGGAGACATTATTTATATGGTACGAAGTGTACAATCTTCACGGATCATAAGAGCCTGCAACACATATTCGACCAGAAGGAGCTAAACATGAGACAAAGACGCTGGGTCGAATTATTGAACGATTATGACTGAGAGACCAAATATCATCCAGGGAAGGCGAATGTGGTCGCCGATGCCCTAAGTCGAAAGAAAGGATCAAGCCCATAAGGGTTAGGGCTCTAGAGATGATTGTCCAGACAGATCTTTCACTGCGCATTCGTGCTGCGCAGAAAGAAGCTCTTAAAGAGAGGAATATTGAGGACGAGTATCTCTGTGGGATGGAGAAGCAATTGGTACCAAACGGGGAAGGAACATTGTGCTTTAAGAAACGAATTTGGGTTCCTCTATTTGGTGGTTTGAGAAAAGTTATTTTCGATGAAGCTCACAAGTCACGATACTCAACTCATCCCGGAGCGGATAAGATGTACCAAGATCTTAAGGATTTCTACTGGTGGCCTAGGATGAAAGGCGATGTCGCAGTATATGTAGGAAAGTGTTTAACATGCGCCAAGGTAAAAGCTGAATACCAGAAGCCTTCAGGACTTCTGCAGCAACCTGAGATACCCAAATGGAAATGGGAGCAGATTTCAATGGATTTCATTACAAAACTGCCAAGAACACCCAAAGGTCACGATACTATTTGGGTAATAGTAGACCGGTTGACGAAATCTGCACATTTCTTGCCAATCAGAGAAAAAGATAACACGAGCAAACTTGCTGAGATATACATGAGAGAGATCGTTGCACGACATGGAGTGCCTCTCTCGATTATCTCTGATAGAGACGGAAGGTTTGTGTCAAGGATTTTGCAATCCTTTCAAGAAGCGTTTGGATCTCAGTTGAACCTGAGTACAGCCTTTCACCCGCAAACAGATGGACAGAGCGAACCAACGACTCAGACTTTAGAAGATATGTTGCGAGCTTGCGTAATGGATCTAGGTGGGAGTTGGGATACTCACCTACCATTGGTCGAATTTTCATACAACAACAGTTATCACGCAAGTATTCAAGCCGCACCGTTCGAAGCTCTTTATGGACGCAAATGTCGATCACCGATCTGTTGGGTTGACGCAGGTGATAGACAGTTAGTTGGTCTGGAAGTGGTCCAAGAGACGACCGACAAGATTGCACAGATCCGAGAACGCATCAAGGCGGCTCGCGATCGTCAAAAATGTGATGCGGACCGAAGAAGGAAACCTCTGGAGTTTGAGGTAGGAGATATGGTTTTTTTGAAGGTTTCACCCTGGAAGGGTGTGGCACGCTTCGGAAAGCGTGGAAAGTTGAATATGCGCTACATTGGTCCATTTAAGATTCTGGAGTGAATTGGTTTGGTAGCATACAAGTTGGACTTACCTGCAAAGCTTAATGGTGTTCATGATACATTTCATGTATCGAACTTGAAAAAGAGTCCAACACAAGAAACTGTTGTCATTCCTGCTGACGAAATTCATATTGACGACACGTTCCACTTTGTTGAAGAACCAGTTGAGGTTACTGTTTGGAAGGTGAACAAGACACGCAGGAGCAGTGTCAAACTCGTAAAGTTCATTGGAATGCAAGACATGGTCCAGAATACACATGGGAACGTGAGGATCATATGAAAGAAAAGTACCCCCATTTATTTCCTAAGACCCCTGCAACTAGAAGCAGAGCCTAAAATTTTGGGACGAAATTTTCTTAACCGGGGGGGGGGGGGGGGTAGAATGTGACAACCCTCACAAATCCAGGTATCCGTACATATTAATTAACATTTAATCAGTGCTTAATTACTGTGCTTGATCACAATTATGAATAAACTGCTTTCTGTTTTTTGATACATACATACTCATGCATCATACCTTATTACTGTCACTCCATTTATTATACACAAACAATAGTGACAAACTTGATGCACAAA
This sequence comes from Helianthus annuus, assembly GCF_002127325.2. Taxonomy (NCBI): domain Eukaryota; kingdom Viridiplantae; phylum Streptophyta; class Magnoliopsida; order Asterales; family Asteraceae; genus Helianthus; species Helianthus annuus. The sequence goes on along the minus strand of NC_035437.2, from coordinate 117,090,554 downwards.
AGCACAGTTAGCACAGTGAGCGAATAACCCGGTGAACAAGCTGACATTGCCAGCACTAGACAGACATTGTCTCTGAGGCCAGTATGAGCCGAGAAAAGATTACTACACTAGTAGGGAGTGTAGGGAAGTGAGGACCATAAAACTGCGTCACTAGGTGGTAGTTATAGTGACCGGAAGTGCCTAAAACATACTTAAAGTGCAGAATTCTGCACTAAATACCAAATTCAGCATTTAACAATGCTAGTAAAGTGCAAAAATTTGGTAAAATAGTTCTAGATACTTTCCAAAGTGTTGGTAATTTATTGTGTCACTAAAAACAAAATAAACGGCACTTTAAAGCTTTATTTAGCACTTTAACGAATCAACATCCAACCGAACAACCGGACTTTACCCGGGACATAAAAATATTACCAAATACATTGTTTTTACTTTTCTGAGCTAGTTAGGGTCCCCAAACACCCTAACACACCTTGTATTAAACAACACACTATTGCACTAACTAAACACCTTTAGATTTCAACCAAATTGTAACTAGTTTCATTACACCCCAACCATACCCCCCCCCCTCTCACTTTGACGGTCACAAGGGGTGACCCACCCCTTGCCTTCCTTTTAATTATTTAATTGTAGTTGTTGTTGGATATGAGGCATTTTACATGATGGTTAATCTTGCAATTGGTTTATAAATATGTTCATAAGATAACCATTCTCTTTCATCAACACTCACCACCAACAATTTCTCTCCTCTCCTCCATCACTACCTACGACCGCCACCTTCCACCATACTACCACCACCATCAAGCTTTGTTTAACCATTTCTCATACATACAAAGGTGCAAGGAGTCCTACAAACAAGCTTGGTGCACTCGGAAGTTCAAGGACCGCTCTAGTTTCTTTTTATCCACCACTTTTATGCCTTGTTTCTTCCCTAGCCTTGTGCTAGTAGTAAGTGTTCTAAAACATCATCTTGCTCTTGATTTTAGTGGTTAATAGATGGTTGAATGATGAAATGATAAGAAACACTAATGAACATAATCTAAAGTCTTGAACATAAGTGTTAAAGGGTGGATAAAGAGAAGATATGTGTGTAAATCATGTAGATCTTGTGTAGTTATGATTATTTGATGTTGTTTGTTAGTAGAAGCAAGATGGATCATCATCTAGACAAGGTATATTGATAACCACAAAGGTGAGTGGTTGGACTCTCTCCTTCTGACCTTCGCTGAAACGAACATTAAGGGTCAGTTGCCCTAAAGGCTTAAGGGGTATGTCGGCAATACCTTTTATGGAGGTCCCGGAGGGTTGAAGCCTTGAACTTTCTTCATTGCTCAAACAGTTGAAGAACTTTTCAAAAATGATTTCGGTGGTAGCACCAGTGTCTATGTATGCTATGCTTGTTTGTAATGTTCCCACAGTAGCCTCCACCACAAGAGGGTTTGAAAGAGGGTCTTTATCCATTGGAGGGAAGCAAACACACTGAAGCTCCCAAGCTTCCAACCATTGCCTTTTGTATGGAACCTTTCCATCAAAATCCACCATATTAACTTCCTTGCCCTTCCCTTCAGCCATTTTGTCCCTTACTCCCTTCACCAAGTGAGCAAGTTCCCCGGACTTAACGGCTTCTTCGTTCCTTTTCTTAAGCTGGAAGCAATCATTGGTGTGGTGCCCCTTTTCTTCATGGAATTCACAGTATTGTGTGGAATTTTCGTTCTTCCTACTTTTGGGGAGAGGCCTAGGAGGCCGAAAGTTTTGCTTAACTTCTTCTGTTGCAAGGATTTCTTGAGGGGACTTGGTAAGGGGTGTGAAACTTATGCCTTTCTCCCTGCTAGAAGGGTTCCAGCCTTCAGAACTTTGTTGCTCTGAACCCTTTTGGCGTCTGTCATAGGAGTTAAAGTTCCCCCTTTTTTCTAGCTGGGCTGTTGCCTTGCCAGCTGGGTCCCTTTTTCCTTTGCTCTTTAATGTCTACTGCCTCCTCTCCCCAGATGTGGGCTTCAGCCCTCTCGAGAGCTTCTTCCAAGGTCTTGGGTAGGTATTTGTTGAAATCTCTCGTGAGATATTTGGATGTAATGGCGTTCATAAAGCCAACCACTCTTATTTTTTTGTCTGCCCCTACATATGCTATACTTTCCTTCTTGTATCTTTCTATGAACTCTCAAAGGCTTTCATCATCCCTTTGTTTTATCTGAAAGATTACTGTAGCATCTTTAACGTATCGCCACTGCTTGGAGAAATTGGCCAGGAACCCCTTGCTGAGGTCATCGAAGCTTCGAATGCTTCGAGCAGGTAAATCATTGCACCAGATTCTGGTTGATCCGACAAGGGTTTGCATGAACATTAAACAACATTCAGCATTTGACCATTTCTCAATTCTTACAGCACCAGTGAAGATCTGAAGATGGTCTTCAGGATCTTCAGTCCCATCATATGTCTTGATGTGGGACGGCATTTTAATCTTCGTCTGAAAATCATAATCGGCTATTTGCTGTGAGAAGCATGAGAGGTTACTCGGCTTGTAAGGTTTAGCCAAATCTTCTTCAGCCCTTACACCCGTGTTGTTAATGTTATTGTTGTTCCCTTGAGTGGCTAGCACCTAATTAATAAAGTGCTGCCACGGGAAGCTGGCCATCATCTGGGGCATAAGGTTGAAGCCTTGAAGGCTTCCAGGTGCAACTCGGCAACTAACTCCCAAGGGAGTGCTCATAACAGCACTTCGTGCCAAGGGGAGTATGGACAAAGCTTGTTCCCATGAAGTTGTTGTTGAGGGTGGAAGACTCGTTATTGGAGACTGTAGGAGCTGGTCAAGGGTCAGCTCATGGCCCAAAGGAGCACCGTTTGTTGCTGGTTGGGACGAGAAGAGAGGAAATGTTGTAGGATTTGGCCTCGCGGACAAATATGGGTTAGGGTTTGGAGGAGGATTACTGGGACCAGCCTCATCCCTAGACACCAAAGGTTATGAGTTTGCAAAAGGAAGGATGGGGGATCCAGGAGATAGTGTTGGCTCCGGCTCATCATAGTCTAAACGAATCCTCACTCCCTTGTCAACTTCCCTACTCACATATTGGTTGAGGAGAGACCTCAACTCAAGGAAATTGTTGGCGACCCCCTCAGGGGTAAGTTCAACATGTGATGGGGTGCCCGAGACACAGACATTAGGGGAAGGGACCCCTGATCTGGATGGAGTTGGGAGTGCTTCCCGGTGTCGAGAAAGAAGTTGGTACAGCCACATGAGCTTGGCTAGTACTTGGGGTAGAGGTGTTTGGAACCTGATTCACTTCACCCGAGGATCCACTTTCTGACATGGTAGTTTCAAGAGAATGGAGCTAGACTACTAGGTCTTTTTTGAAGAAAGTTAGTGGCGTGGCCCTACGGTGGGTGCCAACTTGTTGATGCAACAAACAATAGACCAAGGATAGTAGCTAGGTTGGTTAGGCAAAAGGGTTGAAGGGTTCAACTTTGCTAACGTAGGTCGTGGGGTCCCCCCACGTTTGCAAGACGTGGAGAGAGGTTCACTAGTTAAATTTTGTTGTTTGCTCGAGATCCTCTACTGAAGTGTGTTCAGTTTCGGCTGTATGAGCAAAAGGAATGTGTGTGTTGAATGTGAAAGAAAGTGACTTGCATGAAGCAAGTACTCAAGAACAATGATCAGAGATTTCAGAAATCAGGGCTGATCTAGAATGTCCTCTACACTTAATGAAGTGTCCCATTTATAGGGAAAGCATTAGCTCAAAGAGGAAGTTGTTGACTAGTGAATATGCTTGCAGTGGGGAACTTACCCTTTTTGGGATGGAAGCCTTTTTACTTGCGGGTAAAAGACTGTGCTCTGTGGACTCGTGCTACTTTTGCGGCTGGGGAGTTTGGTGAAGCAATCAGAGATGTGACCCTCTACTGTTCACGTACTGTTTTATCCAAACTCCCGGGTTTTCAACCTTCAAACCTTTTAACCTTTTGAGCATTCATGTATTTAAGTCATTTTATTTGGTCTTGGGCTACCCCCGACATCAGCTCCAAACCAGGATTGTTTATGGTTCTGATCATCCTTGTATACCTAATACATAGTTCCAACATTTAGACATGATAGATGCTCAAATCAACTTAAATAGCATAAATATATTTATAACGCATGATTACCGCAAATATCCAAAAAAAGAAAAGAACGAAACCTGATTTTCTTGATTTCAAATCTGTTACATCCAAAATACGCTATGCACCATGTAACTATATTGCTCTATTTAAAGAAATAGCATGAAGATTATCACATAAAAATTATACAATAACATGCATTGTTCACAAATCGAAGTAGTAAGCAATACCATAGCTATTAAATAAATATATAACAGAACAAGGAAGATGCTCACTCTTTAAAACGTTTGGCGCCCTTTCAAGTTTCAAGTGCAATCAAGGAATAAGTCAACAATTTGTTTTACAACTGTAACACGAATTATCAATCAGTAATATAATGACAATTAACGGGAAAGCAAGGACTAAAAAGAATGGCAGGATAACCAGTATCTATTCTTTCACAATGTCATTTCACCATATGAAAACACGATCTATGCACAAATCGAAAAGTGTGTCACAGATCAGGTATAGACTGATTCAAAACAATGAAATGACACATCAAATCTGACAGTATACGGTAATAATCCTTTCATCTAACACATGAGAACCATATATCTAGTTAAAAGTAGAGTAATACATGAATTCCTTGCTCGAACCAATATAGTTCCCAACGGGAATTGCGAACCTGGATGCCGGCCCAACCCCAACAAACTTCCCCGAGAAGGACATATGCCTTACAACAATCCCAACGGTTGGCACCCTTTCTCCAGCCGGAGCGTTAATCTGATGTTTGAACATCAACCACGATGATGAAACCAAAACCTACAAGCTATGTTGTCGTTTCCAGCACCTCCCTATAACAGAAAAAACCCGATAAAACTCACATTCAAATCGGCTGATTAAACCATCGCAAAAAAATCGATTACCTCTGTTCACTTGCAGAAAGGTTTTTTGGATTCAACACAAAAACCGATAGAACTTCAGATATATTTATCTTTTTACACTGCTCTTGATGTAGACTAGGAAATGGGATACGAAATCGGACTCGTTGATTCACACAGAATACCGGGAACAATTCTTCCAAAATTCGTTGATTCCCATAGAATACCGAAAATTGGGGGTTTCATACTCAAAGCACTCACAAGTGAATTGGGAGAGAAAAATGACTTTTTATAAACTTCAAAACTTCCTATCTTCCTCCCTTTACATCCATATAAATAATAATGTAAATTCAAAACGGGTCTCAAAACACACTTGGGCCAAAAGCTAGAACGAAACATAAATAACTCATAGAAATAAGCGTTTTTGGGCCTGAACGATGACCCAAACCACCTATAGTGGTGGTTTGTAAAAAGATGAGCTTCGTTCTCACGATCGTTTTGCCTGGTCGCACGCCCAAAACGGACACCTGTAGCCCAAGTTAGAGCCATTTTAGTGAAGCCCCTTTTGTCACGCGATCTTAGGCCTCCAGATACAAGATGGCCCGCTCCTCCACACTTGGGCCCGCATCATTCCCCCCTAGATAGACAAAATTTGCCCTCGAATTACCAACAGGTTCATCATCAGAAGAATCACCATAATAAGGCAACAGATGCTTCACATTAAACACATCAGAACAACGAATGTGACTTGGCAGCTTCAGACGATACGCATTCGGATTGATCTTCTCCACGATTTCAACTGGGCCAATCTTCTTGGCTGACAACTTGTTGTATTCCCCAACTGTAAAATGATCTTTAGTCAAAACAGCCCAAACAAAATCACCTTCCTCGAACTCAACATGCCTCCATTTCTGATCAGCAGCTTGCTTATACTTCAGATTAGCTCGGGTCAAATGATCATACACAGCATTATGAACTTCATGTAAACCCTCTACAAAATCTTGAACTTTCTTTGGGACAGATCTAGAAACAGGAAGAGACATCAAATCAAGTGGTCCCCGAGGCTGAGATGAGTAAACTATCTGAAACGGGCTATATCCAGTGCTCCGATTAACAGCATGATTATGAGCAAACTCAGCTTGGCACAATTTTTTATCCCATGCCTTCACATGATCACCAACCAAACACCTCAGCAAATTCCCAAGTGACCGATTAACAACTTCAGTTTGGCCATCAGTTTGTGGGTAATAAGCACTACTGAAGTTGAGTTGAGTATTTACCATCTTCCACAAACTACGCCAAAAATGACTCAGAAAGCGGGTATCCCGATCAGACACAACAGAAGAAGGTAGCCCATGCAAACGGTATACGTCCCGAAAAAAGAGTTGGGCCACATTAACAGCATCAGTCGTCTTCTTGCAGGGAATAAAATGGACCATCTTAGAAAACCAATCAACAACAACAAAGATAGAATCATTACCCCTCTGAGTACGAGGTAACCCCAACACGAAAACCATACTAATATCAACCCATGGCTATGAGGGGACTAGCAAAGGCATATAGAGACCCGCACTGGTAGTCGTGCCCTTTGAAACTTGACAAATACGACACCTCTTCACATAACGATCCACCTCTTTCCTCATAGTAGGCCAATAATAAGAAGCTTGCACCAGCTGTAAAGTATCGTCACGAGCAACATGCCTCTCACCATGTAACTCCTTAATAATCTACAAGCGAAGATTGGAATTTGGAATACATAGTTGATTCCCCTTGAACAGAAAACCATCATGCAAAAGAAAGTCTGACTTTTGCCCAATTTCCACATCCTACAAAATAACTGAGAAATAAGGGTCAATGGCTAACTGCTCACGAATAACCTCCAGACCTGACACATCAACCTTCATGGATACAAGCAAATTACTCATCCTGCTTAAGGCATCAGCAACCCTGTTTGAAACACCAGTCTTGTGTTTGACCACAAAAGTAAACTTTTCAAGAAAGGCTAACCATCGCTCATGCTTATGAGATACCTTGTCTTGAGTACGAATGTGACTTGGGGAATCATGATCAGTGAATAAGACAAACTCCTTTTGAAACAAGTAATGACGCCAATGCTTTACAGCTTGGACCACCGCATAAAACTCCAGATCATAAGTACTGTACCTCAACTTAGGCCCAGCTAACTTCTCACTGAAATAAGCAACAGGTCGACCACCCTGACTAAGAACCCCACCAATTCCAACCTTTGAGGCATCAGTATGAAGTTCAAAAACTTGAGAAAAATCAGGCAATACCAGAATTGGTGTTGTAGTGAGCTTCTCTTTCACAACTCGAAAAGCCAAATCTACCTCATCTGTCCATACAAACGTCTTCCCCTTCATACAATCTGTCACTAGGGCCATAATAGAACTGAAGTGTGCAATAAACCATCTATAAAAAGAAGTAAGCCCATGGAAACTACGAACTTCAGTAATGGTAGTAGGAGTTGGCCAATTTTGAACAGACGCCACCTTGGATTCATCAACCTGTATCCCATCACCAGAAACAACATACCCCAAGAACAACACCTTAGGGGTCATGAACACACACTTCTTGGTGGCTGCATAAAAACGGTCCCTATGAAGTAAGGCCAAAACCTGCCTCACATGCACAACATGATCGCTGAAAGAAGCACTATAAATAAGAATATCATCAAAATACACAACCACGAACTTCCCAATAAAAGGTCTAAGCAACTGATTCATCACACGCATAAAAGTATGTTAGTGCATGCATCTGTCGACTTCGTCTTGTATCGAGTCTTAGACTAGATATGATAGATCAGGGCACGTTGTATGAGAAAATAGCATGTTTAGGTGGTTTAGAAGCTGATTCCGCTTGAGGAGGCTTATTCCGCTTGAAATGACCTTAGTCAATTTCAAGCGGAATCACAACATGTCTTATTCCGCTCGAACTGGTAAAGGTGTCTTTCAAGCGGAATCTCCAATGCTATATATAGGTGATGTGTGGTTAGAGCGAAATCAGTTGTAACATTTGTGATTGTGCATACCGAGGTGCTGCCGGTGTGTTTCCTGATTGTAATCATTGTATTTTCAATCAGAAGAGTGTTTCAAGTGAAGAACAAGCTGTGTCTAAGTCTATTTCTTGTTTTCCACACCTGTAATAGATCAGAACCTCTCTGAACGACTCATTCGGGTCAGCTACACGATCCTACAAGAGGTATCGGAGCTCAGGAGGAGGAGTTCTGCATATTACAGCTGATATTTGTTGCATTTTCTATCTTCTACACCCTCTTTCATCAGTTCAGGAAGTTTTAACGGTCAAAATTGGATCATTTTCTCACAGACTGTGTAAAAGTGCATATTAACAAACCCTTGAAAGTTAAGACCAGAATTCAAAGTAAAAATGACCAAAATGTATCTTCGAACTGATTCCGCTCGAACGAACCTTTTCTGATTTCGCTCCTAAAGTACTTGATTTCACTTCAAGTTGACTATTCCGCTTAAAAATTTCAAGCGAAACTTGTAATTTCGCTTGAAACAAACAAAGTTATATTCCGCTTGAGATTTGCTGTTGATTCCGCTCCAAAATTCACTTTTGTAATTTCGCTTGAAATTGTCTGAGGTGATTTCGCTTGAGTGGATCTTTGCTGAACTTAGAGATTTCGCTTGAAAAGATTGTGGGATATTTCGCTTGAAGACATTCTGATTATTTCACTTGAGCAAGAATCATGGACAATGATTTCTACAACGCGTTTGCTACTCCATCTACTCCTGCTGTCATTGCTCAGAACATGAATCTGGAAAACGAAACGGGAACTACTCAAAAACCCCCGGGGCTAATGAGCATTGAGGAGTATTACGGATGGAAAGATAGGTTTGAAAACTGGGTACAGGCTAATCATTTGAGATCATGGGAGTGTATTTTGAAGAGATATCTTCTACCTCGTACTGAACTGCAAACTGAAAAAGAAATCTCAGAATTCAATGACAAAGAACGAGAAATGTATAGAGCTGAAAAAATGATGATCAGTCTACTTCAGCAAGCTATCAAACAAGACATCTTCATATTGCTTCAGCATGACAAAACATCAAAATCAATTTGGGATGCTCTTAGAGTCAAGTTTGAGGGTAGTGAACACATGATTAAGAGTAAAAAGGCACTTCTAAGAAAGAATTTGATCTCTTTACAAGTTTAAAAGGGGAAGATACGAAGAAGCTTATTGAAAGATACTGCCACTTAGTTCGATCCATGTCGATGCTGAGCATTACAAAAGATCGTGAAGAATGGGTCGACAAGCTAGCTGATACTTTACCACAAAAGGAATGGGGTACTTATCTGATGATTTTGAAGAACACTGGGGTGTATGATGGGTTGAAAATTTCTCAGTTTATCGAAAAGATCGAGGGTCAAGATTTGGAACAGCAGAAGATCGCAAGGATGAACAGTCCAAGTGGTCAACAAGATGTAAAGATGTATTACAAAGGTAGTGTTCCAGAAGTTGAAAGAAGCCCGAAAATCCAAACTGCATTTAGTGCTGGAGATTCAACGAAAAAAGTTGATCAAAGCTCGAACAAAAGCAGTGGTTTCTCTTCATACCTAAGTGTTAATCCCAAGAGTTCATCTGAAATTTTTCATTCTCAGAGTACGAAAACTGGAAATGGTTATGTGATACACTGCAACATCGCATTGAATATTCCAGATAGTCAAAGTTTTTCTGAAGAGATTGCAAAAGATCATATGGCTCTACTTGGTTCTGTGTTATTATCCTACGAAGGGTTGGTTGCAGGAAGGATCGGAAATCCTATGCTTACAAAGGAGGATTATGATCAGATAGACGCAGAAGAGATGGAACTGATGGACATCAAATGGTGTCTAGTTAGTGTTCTACGAAGAGCAGAAAAGTTCAAACTGATTACTGGAAGAAATGACTTTCTTGATGCACATGTTTCTACTTTAGGTTTTGATAAATCTAAGGTTACTTGTTTTCGATGCAGGGAGAAAGGCCATTTCAAAAGGGAATGTAAGAATAGAGAAGCAAGCGATGTGAAGAATCCATTCGGAAAAGATGGCTACTACCGGAAAGCTATATATCAACAGGTTGGTCAACAGCAACAGCAAGAACCACAAGCGGCTCATGGTAGAAAAGTGATTGAGGATTCAAAAAGAGCATGTCTGGGAAATCAAGAAAACTTTAACTGGAACTTTCAGGATGATGAAAGGCTACCTGAAGGCTTTAGCTGGGATATGTTTACAGATGAGAAAGGAGACTTCAAAGCTTTCATTGCCAAGATTGTGATGGAACCAGATATGTTTACTGAATGGATGAAGTCTATCGGTGAAACTGTGAAGAATGAAGAAGAAAAGTCTGTTTCATCTGATGAAAGCTCACTCAGTTCAGATGAAAGCTCAGAAAAGGAAGCTGTTTTTGATCAAACACCATCAGATTCTGGTTTTTCTGATGATAGTTCCGACAAAACAATTGAGTTTGATCAATCACCAACTGAAGATAGCAGTGATGATGAGGAAGAAAAACATATTAATATTGCAAAATCTCATCTTTCTCCTGAGAGTTTTCATTTTTATTTTGCATATCGCTTAGAGAAACTGAAGGAGAAACAAGCTGCAAAAGAACAACAGAAAATGAAGATTGAAGGAGATGCTGAAAAGGATGAGAGTGTTCAAACTGAAGAAGTTAAAGTTGCTGCTGAGGAGATTGTTGAAACAAAAAAGGAAATGTGAAAGTATGAATCAAGAAGAAGATTCTGATTTTAATGATAAAGTTCAATTTGCTAAAGAAGTGTTTCAAACAATCAAAAGAGTAGTTGAAGAAAATGAAAAAGTTGTAGAGGTGGTGAAAACAGTTGAAGTTGAAAAGATTGTAGAAGTCATCAAGCCTTGCTTAAAGTGTCTTAAATCATGCAAAGAATGTACAGTCAAAGACGAGAAGCTGGATGAGTTTGAGAAGATGAAAGAGCAATTACTGTTCAATCTCAATTATGTGAAGGAATCTTATGATGTTTTGAATAGAACAATAACCGGTCTTCAAAAGACAAATTCTGATAGAGAAGACGCTTTGACCATGATGAACGCAACAATGATGTCGAAGCAAAAAGCAATAAATCATTATATCGAAGAATGTGCTACATTGAAACAAGAGTTGGAAAAGGAGAAAATTGAGAATGAGAGAATCAGACGCTTATTACAAAGCCATTCTAGTTCTGATTATCTTATTGATCGAATTTATCCGACTGTTGCAGGTTTCGAAGCATTCAAAGACGACAAACCAAAGAAGAAAGATACTGGTAAGAAACAGACTGTTAGCTATAACAAGTGTCCGCCTCCGATCTGGGAAGGTTATTCTCCCAGAAAACCAAATGAGGAGCAAGTTCAAAAGGCAGTCAATATAAAGCTAAAAACCGATACAACTGACGATTTACCAGAAAACATTGACGTTACTTTTACATCGTCTGACACTAATCATGAGTCTGAGTTAATCAAAAAGGTGGTCGATCAGGTGTTGGATATTGATGAAGAGTCTGAGTCTGGAGGGTCAAGTTCGTCAGTCAACAGTTCAAAACCGATGGTTAAAAGGGTTTATAGCAAAGAATTTTTGTTATCAAAATCAAATTTGAATGATGAAACATTCGAAGTGGCATATACTTTGAATGATTCTGACAAATTATACTCTGAAAAGGAGTTTCCAATAAGAAGTGTTTGTTTTGACATGATCAAAAAGGTTTTCAAAATGACAGAAATTAATATTTCTAGAATAAAAGATTTAAATCTTACTGGAAAACCTAAAAAGTACACTTCAAGAGTTCAACAACGGGTAAACAAGAAAAAGGGTTACAATTCTGGTTCTGGATTTCAAAAGAAACCAAACCATAATGGTAGCTTCAAAAAGAAAGGTTTAGGTTTTACACCACTGAAAATTATAAAAATGAGAAAAATTCTAAAACAAAAACAGAATTCGTTTCAGGTGGAAGTGCAGAAGAGGAATAGAAGAAACCGTTCTGGAAACAATCAAACCAGGAGTTTCTTGATGAGAAGAAAAGGAATGGAACTGGAGTGTTTCATCCAAAAGAAACTCGAACCTGTTTCAAGTGCAATGAAGTTGGTCACATTGCATGGAACTGTCCAAAGAATATCAAGACAAAACAGGGAGTTTCTGAAAAACTGAAAGAAAAAGTTGTTAATGTTGAACCACCAACTGAAAACTTCAAAATTTTTGAAAATTCTACTTATGAAGTTGGTGAATGTTCGAAGAAAAATCTTTACAAAAAGAAAGCAAAAGACAACCAAGTGTGGGTTCTTAAGAAAATTGTTGAGAAAGTCGGCGATGAATCTAATTCCATAAAATTAGTGGAGCCACAAGTTGAGGTTAAAAAGGAAAAATCTGTGCCTTCAGAAGATGATGTTGAAATTCCATCTTTGAAGTTTGAAAATATTAAGCAAAAAGTTGGTAAAGTTGAGATCTCAAATCAATTCTTTTCTGATCAGAAGGAATTTGATATTGAGAAAGTATTCAATGGGAATGTTAAGAAAATTTTTGGGAAAATGATTGATGGGAAAGTTAAAGGGGTTAAGGATTTTTGTGCAACTAAAAAGGCAACATATTATCCGACTGAACAAGAATTGAAAACATCCAGGGTTGGTAAGACCTGGGTGGAAATTCTCTTTCCATGAAAATCTGAACTTGCCGGAGATCCCAAGTTTGTAATCGTCGATCAGGAATCGGCATCTTTCTTGATAATTGTTTGTATGAAAGAGTTTAAATTTTAACAGGTGAAGGACTATGCTGGAGCTTCCAGGTTGGTAAGTGCGAAGCAGGAATCGGCATCTTGATTGGTAAACTTGTTTGTGTACATGTGATTAAATGTTGTGGATATTTTTACAATTGGTAAGAGGTTGGATCTTACTAGTGATTCGTCAAGGTCATTAGTTTGAACTTGATGTAATCTTTATACAAGTGGTTGAATGAACAAGATGAACCAATCCCTACAAATGATAAAATCAACTAAACTCATTTTCCGGAAAAATCATTTTGATTAAAACAAACTTAAGTGTTTTGAAATCTTAATGAGAAAATGGTTTGGTGAAAGGGGGAGTTCTGATTGTTTATGCCAGGTGAATGGCGAATTGATGCGATTTGATATCGGTTGTCAACTTTCTGTATAGTTTGCTTTAAATTTGTTTCTTCTAAGTGGGTCAAAAGCTTAGTTTATTTTCAAATTTCTTTAAATGTGTTTGCATTTTAGGGGGAGTAGAAAGTTTCAGAAAATCCAAAAATATTAGAAAATTTGAAAAAACCAAAAACATGATAAAATAAAAAAAACGAGTTTTTTTGTATAAAAAAGGAAATGATAGTACATCAGTGGACTGTCACAACATGCTAAAGAAATGGAAAGTATAAATGTGATAAACAAGCTCACTGCGGATGTGACAGTAGGTTTTTATACATTTAGTAGATTGTGATGAGATATAAACCTAAATTCAAACTTGCTTATTTTGTGGGGAACAATTTCTTGGATATATGGGTAACCCCCGAAATCTTTCTTTGAAAGGTCCGACTCTAACTATGTTAATTGTCGAGTCAAAGCTTATTTTAAAAAGTCAACAGAATGTTTATTTGCAAATTAATGCATAATTAGTAATGTAGGATACATGCAACCTGTTTGATCATTAATATAACTTGGTAATGAATATAAGAACATGTCCCAACATGTTCAACTCGACAATTTTCAGTATAGGCTCGGTTTGAACCGAAAGTCGCATAATTTGACTTTTGCTTTGACTTTCAGTTCTGACCCGTTTAAGCCAAGTTTAGGATTGCCTTAGAGCTTCTTTGGACCTATGTACATGTTAGTATAATCCCCTGTGATTATACAACTTGGTTCATTAGATATCCTCCTCACATGCATGTTTCCGTTAAATGCTTATATGTTGACCATTATGCCCAAATGACCTTAAAATATGATTTTTGGAAATATGAAAGGGTAGACACCTTAGCTACTGATTTATAAGCTTGCACCTAAAATTTGAGATTAGTTTGAGGTATAGATTAAGATTTATGCTCATTAGCGTAATTAGAAGCTTCTTTAGTAATTAAATGGCGTAAATTGCATATAGCCTATCTAAACCCAAATTTTTATACAAAACTTTGTACACACTGTTATAAAATAATATTTTGGGATTTTTTAAGATTTTTATTCAATTTTAGGCTGAGCATAACTTAGTGTTCTAAGCTTAATTCGGCTAATGCCGGTTTTGCCCTTTTGGGCTATAAAATGAGTTTTATAAACCCTATTGACCCCAACCTTTTTCTACTGATCTAATATGTTAAATAAAGTATTTTGAGCCTTCTGGAATTTTAAAAATATCAGCTTTCTATACCAAACCCGGAAATGGCTCCAAATCGCCTTTTTAAGCGTTTTTAACGCATAAGTATGTACTAGAACCTTTTTAAGCATATGGGGTTGAAACCTACTGATGTATTTAGTAAATTTTTATATTCTAACAGTAGGCAAATATTTTAAACTCAGAATTCCAGTTTTGACCCTTTAGGCCTATGTGAAATTACCAAAATGCCCCTACGGAGCGTAGTATGGTTATAAGTAATAAATTTCACATATATATGATACCCTACTGTTATAACTTAGTAAATTAAGTATATTTACTGATTTAATCAGCCCTGTAACTCAGGTTATTATCTAAACTCTTTTTCACCCTTTAAAATGACCAAAATGCCCTTATGAGGCATAGTTTGGGTTTAAACCCATTTGGGGCATAATGGAAGGTATCTTATTGACATCACAACATGTTTAAGGCATATTAACTTAGGAAACTTGTATATGACTCTTATGGTTACCCGTTACGCAATTTACGCGTTCGGATCGGCTTATGTAACTAGTTTACCCATTCTAGCCGAAACGGGTCAAACCATATCATTTCTGTCTCAAAATCCAGAATGTGATTAAGTTACCCATATTAATCAAATATGCAAGCTTGTCGGGTCAAAACCACATTCTAAAACGTTCTTCGCCATATCATGCGTTTAAACCGTAATCTTCAATTAAAACTAACCGGTCTAAGCCTTGGCTAAATTAAAAGACCCGTTAGGATTCTAATAGGTTATTAAAACCTTCATTCCAGATATAGGAGACCAGTAAAAGCTATCTGTACTTGCTGATTTTATACGGCTGGGATTAAATTTATATTTAGCTCAGGTAAATACTTTTAACTTATTTTCCCTTATACGGGCTTGGGGTACGGTATATAAAATACCGCTTGGTCGGGTAATTGACCTTAACCGGTCGGTGGTTAAGTGTTGTCAAGATGACCCGTTTGAAAATGTTGTTTTGTTTGTTTAATGCCTTTGGGGGTTTAATTACCATGTCCCGGATATCCTTGGCATCATTCAAAGAATGGCCACGACCTTAGCACACGGGTGTAGGCGTACACCCGTAGTGCAATAAAATCAATAAAGTATAACAGTCGGTACGAGAAGAAATCTCGCGGCGGAACTATACTCAGTGGTGTGTCTATTAATCTTTAACCCGGCACGACCCGGATACTGAACGCATAACAAGCATGTAATTCTTTTACAAGATTATAAGCAAATAATGATCCCAAGTTATAAAAAGTTTTGTGCCGCGGGCATTCAAATCAATTTTTTAAACCTTTTCAAAATGAGTCAGTTAAATTGTATTTACCAGTGTAAACTGACGTATTTTCCAAAAAGGCTAAGTGCAGGTACTACGCGTAATAGGTGGCCACTCCTTAGCATCACTATAAGTCTCGCAAGATTAGGATGCATGAAGTCTGTTGAATAAAAGTCTCCTCTTTGTTTTGATCCGCCTGTGGATCTATTTCAACTATTTGTGATACTGGATATTACAATTTTATTTGGTTGAAATGAATCTATCTTTTGCTTCCGCTGTGCATTTATATTTTGTATTGTTAACTATGACGATATCAACTACGTCACGAAACCCCCACCGGGCCCACCGGTGACACGTGGAAAATAGGGGTGTGACAGGTTGGTATAAGAGCCAACGCTGAGTGAATTAAACACTAGCCTTTTTGTGTTTAATCTCAGTTAAATAAATGCACATTCCTTGAGTTCCGAGTCTAGACAAAGAACATAGGACAAACTCTGTTTTGTTTTGTTTTATTTGTCTTTATTTTATTATATATTTGGGCTGTTATCTTAATCATATTTGCAGGTCAAGAATGCCGCCAAGATTTTTGAGAGGAAGAGGCAAGGGCCCAGTTACGGGCCATGATCATGAAGCCGGGCCTTCGCACCGGCGTACCCCCTCTATCACAATGAGCACTAGCCCTCAGGAGCCGTGGAGGGTTTACGTTGAACCCGGGAGGCGATCAGTCTCCTTAAGTTCCTCACCGTCTTATTTGCATTCTTTCGGGCCGCAATCCGAAAACGAGCCCGACAACCCTCCGCCTTCATTCATACCCTTGCAGTGGTCAAACTCCCACCATTCTTTTGGTGACCCTACCCCTGCCTTCCAAAGCCGGTTCAACCCGGCTAATTTCATCCAAGAACCCGTGGGTTTTAACCCACTAGGACCCGAAGATCACTTCTCGGGTGAAAATGACATGGACGAGGATACGGATCCCGTGGAGCCTGCTACCGGGACCCCGAACCATCCCATCGAAATCTCCGATGGGTCATCATTTCACGGATCGCCTTACCACGGTCCGGACAGCTACGAGGCGAGGTTCAGGAAAATTGACTGGTATTTAACTCCCTCTCACCACTCGTCTCCATATCAGCAGCAGCAGCAGCAGGATCCTTCCAAGGATTCTCGATTTGTGGCAGTCACTCCGCCACCACCACCACCAGTGGAACAGTAGCCGCCTCCAGAGCCACCGAGGCGGAGAAGGTCAAACGCACGGATGTCCGTGCGAGGGGGAGTTCGCATGGCACTCCCCAGCCTTCGAGTGGCAGTCATTACCCGCCACTCCAAGAAGAAGAAGAACCGCAGATAGGGAGTCCATCAAACCCCATCCCAGAGATCAACTCTGCGCCTATGGCGCTACCAGTGGGTTTTGATAACCCAATCCCTGCCTACGCCGGTTCAGCGGCATATAACCCTTTTGAGCAGCCGGCTCATACCCAGTACGACTATGCCAACGTGGACCCATACCAGGAAGCATGGGACTACAATGCTCGTCACCCAGAAGGACCCTATGGTGGTCTTTGGACCACTGGTTACCCAACTTATGGGTACCAGCGTCCGCCACCTCCTCAACCTCTATACCAGCCGCCGCAGCCGCAGCTAATTCCGCCGGAGCGCCAACAAGAGGTTCTCGATAGGTTGAACCATGTTGAGCAGGTGGTTCGAGAAGATCTCAGGGAACGTCAAGGCTTCTCCAAGGGTCTGTCAGACTTGCTCAAAGGGAAGTCCAAAAGAAGGGGTCAGTGAAGACCTTGTTGTTTATTTTATTTAGTTATAATCAAGTCCCTGCGTGGACTTTTTGTTTCTGTACTCAGCCCCTGTGTGGGCTTGTCTTTCAGTATTCTGCCCTACGTGGGCATGTCTTTTAGTTAACCCCTGCGTGGGTTTGTTGTTTGTTTTCGCCCCTGCGTGGGCATGTTATTTTGTAGAAGTCCCGTTTAGGGCAATTGTTGTACTTGTTAAATTTAGTAATGGAATGGTTGAATTTAAATTTTCATATTTGTTTATTATTAAGTATATGCATAAACTTAAAAACACAAAGTAAAATGAAAATAACATTCCTATAAAAGATCTACCATTGTATTGAAATGGCGAAATCTAAAAAGGACAAGACCTAGCCATGTGTCATTTTAAGACAAGGCCAACATGGTATCTCCATAATTAGATTCAGATCCATAATTAACATCTCAACTTAGGATTGTTCTGCGTTAAATATTAAAAGAGAATCTTAGGGGTAAAACCTAGCCACATGTCATAGTAGACATGGCCAAGATGGTAGAACCTGTCCAAAAGATTCCAAATTTTGTTAACATCTGTAAGTATGTTAACATGTTGGGCAAATTGTGATGAAGTAAAAAAAATCACACAAGCCATCTTTAAAATTGGGTTAATTTAAATTCCCTATAATTATATAACCATCCTTTGGGGATGAAGTGCCTATGGGTAATAATTAACGTCCTCTGGGACTAAGAGACAGTAGAAGTCTGCAACTCACTGTCTAAAAAGGGTAATGAACTGTGATTCAGACCCGCATACCTCGATTCTGTGAAAATCCTGGTTATAAATTAAATCTGTCCTTGTGACTAAGCTTTTTATGCAAATGTTTAATTGTGAATATAGGATTATAATAAAGGTCCTGAATAATAAATGATTAATAAATTAACCAGGAATGGCTATATAAAACCATGGTTAATAAATTATAAATCTCTATAAAAGCTTCTAAATAAAACTTTGCCCATTATTTTCTATATGTAGCAATTGAAGCTACATGGCGGGGTCGGACGAGGTGAATAGTCGTCCGGTGGAGAATCACGAGAATGCTAAGGTACAGCTGACTGGTGCAGAGCTGCAAGCACTAGTTGATAACGCTGTTACAAGGGCTTTGAACGACAAAACAGTGAGTATAGTGAGACTCACAGTAGGACCCTGTCTGCACCACACACAAAGTCAAAGACTCATCCGGAGGGTCACAGCAAGCCACCCTCTGTCCAACCCAAGTCTAAGAGGGATGAGTCTAAGAAAGATGATGATAGACACTCCTCGAACCATGATAGTGTTCCACCCAAGAAGATAGTGTTTGATAATGCCCCACGTACCAAGTCCTGTACGTATAAATATTTTGTATCTTGTAAGCCCCGGGATTTTACTGGGGAGAAGGGGGCAGTGGATTGCATGACTTGGCTGGATGAAATGGATACTATAGTGGACATCAGTGGTTGTGCGGAGAGGGATATTGTGAAGTTTGTATCCAAGTCTTTTAAAGGTGAAGCCCTGGCCTGGTGGAGGTCGTTAATTCAGGCTACTGGGAAGATTCCGCTGTATAACATGTCATGGAATCAATTTGTTGCTCTCATCAAGAGAACTACTGTCCTCAGCACGAGGTTGAAAAGATAGAATCTGACTTTCTATCCCTCGTCATGAAGAACCTGGATTGCTAGGCTTATCTTACAAGCTTCAACACTTTGTCGACGTTATTTCCTTACCTCGTGACACCTGAACCTAAAAGGATAGCCCGTTTCATTGGGGGTCTGGCCCCAGAAATTAAAGCAAGTGTCAAGGCCTCTCGACCCGCTACATTCAGATCAGCAGCTGACATATCTCTGTCCCTCACGCTGGACGCAGTGAGGCATAGATCGCTGAGAAATGAAGATGCTGAGAAAAGGAAACGCGAAGATGATGGTTCGCGACGTTCAGACAAGAAGCACAAGCGAAACCACGACCACAAGAAAGGGTCGGGATCCAAGAAAGGTGATCAGCAGACGGGTGATAACCCCAAGTGCAAAGTTTGTAAGAGGCACCATTTTGGGAGGTGCAGGTATGAGTCAAAGTCCCAGTCCCAGCCAAAAGCGTGTGGGATTTGCAAGTCATTGGACCACAAGGCACTGGATTGTAAGAAAATCAAGGATGCCACATGCTATAACTGTAATGAAAAGGGGCATCTGAGGACCAACTGCCCAAAGCTTGTAAAAAAGGCTGAGGAGGGAAAGAAGACCAATGCTAGGGTCTTCCGCATGGATGCAAAGGAAGCTGTTCAGGACGACAACGTGATAACAGGTACCTTTCTCGTAAATGATATCTATGCAAGGGTACTTTTTGATTCTGGTGTAGATAAATCCTTTGTAGATAATAAGTTCTGTGAGTTATTGAAATTACCTGTTAAAGCCTTAAGTGTGAGATATGAAGTGGAATTAGCTGATGGAACCATAGAAACTGCTTCGACTGTATTAGATGGATGTGTCATATCCATTAGGAACCACTCCTTTCCTATGTCCTTATTACCTTTTAAGCTAGCTGGCTTTGATATAGTAATAGGCATGTATTGGTTATTGCATAACCAAGCCCAGATTGTGTGCAACAAGAAACAAGTGGTGATCAAGACTCCCTCTGGTGAACCGCTTACCATTCAGGTAGATACTCAACATGGATTGCCTGAGCAAGTGACTATGCTCAAGGCATCCAGATGTCTGAAGAAGGGTTTTGTCATCTATATGGCACAGGTAACCATTGATGAGGAGAAACCTAAGATTGAAGATGTACCTGTTATTGCTGAATACCCTGAAGTTTTCCCGGAAGAGCTACCTGGTTTGCCACCAGATATACAAGTAGAGTTCAGAATTGACATAATCCCAGGAGCAGCGCCTGTTGCTAGAGCACCTTATAGATTGGCACCAACAGAGATGAAGGAATTAAGGACGCAATTAGATGGTTTGCTAGCTAAAGGTTTCATTAGACCTAGTTCGTCTCCATGGGGAGCACCAATCTTATTCGTCAAGAAGAAAGATGGTTCGATGCGCTTATGCATCGACTACCGTGAGCTTAATAAGGTTACTATCAAGAATAGGTATCCGTTACCCAGGATCGATGATCTGTTCGACCAGCTACAAGGAGCAAGCTACTTTTCCAAGATAGATCTCAGGTCAGGTTATCATCAGCTGAAAGTTAAGGATGAAGATGTACACAAGACCGCGTTTAGGACTCGCTATGGTCATTATGAGTTCTTAGTGATGCCTTTTGGGCTCACTAACGCACCTGCCGCATTCATGGATCTCATGAATTGCGTCTGCAAGCCTTATTTGGATAAATTTGTCATCGTCTTTATCGACGACATTCTCATCTACTCGAAGAACCAAGCTGACCACGAGAAGCATCTCCGTTGCATTCTGAAACTGCTTCATCAAGAAAAGCTCTATGCCAAATTTTCTAAGTGTGAATATTGGCTTCGAGAAGTCCAGTTCCTTGGACATGTGGTTAGCGATCGTGGTATCCAAGTAGATCCCGCTAAAATCGAAACTATTATGAACTGGCAAGGGCCGAAGACACCTACAGAGATTCGCAGTTTCTTAGGATTGGCAGGATACTACAGACGCTTTATCGAGAACTTCTCTAGAATTGCAGCACCCCTGACTCTACTCACTCGCAAGAATAGCAAGTTCGATTGGGGGCCTAAGTGTGACACCTGTGTCACCGCGACCATCAAACAAAAACCAAGCCGATGAGATATTGTATTTCATACTTGGGATCTTGTATAAATATGTGTATCTTTTGCACATATCAATTCTTGTTCAATTTCAAACTTTATGTCGCTTTCTAGAGAATTATACGCAAACTGGTGCGTAAACGTACTCAGTTTAAATGCGAAAAATACTCCGGAACATCAACATATACTTAACATACCTTAAATAACCTTCACATAACTTAGAAATAAGTTTTGAAGGCTTTGGTATGGCAAAAACAAGTTAATTCGCTTACAGGGACTAAACTTGACAAACTGCGAAAGTATGCCAATTTGAACTGTAACGAACTTTCCGGAACATGTCCATAAGTTAAACATACCCTAAATATCCTTTACATGGCTTAGAAATAGGCTTTGAGGGGTTTGGTATGCTAAAATGAACTTTTGGATCATTTAGGGGCTAAAAGCGTCAAAAAGTGCACAAGTTTGCACTTTCGCGCATAACTTACGTTCTGAATACATCCGGACATCCAAAAATTTATGTAAGCACTAAAATAATTTATTTTAGTGTTTGGCATCAGAAAAATCCATTCGTCACGTCATTTGGATCGTTTTTCGCGCTTATGCGCATTCCGTCGTAATTAACCGAACATCGCATTCGTACGGCCAAACGAACCAACACACGACATATTTTCGAGCATGTTTCATGTCCACAATGTTTAGGCATCATTTTAAGGCCTTAAAGTTGGCTTTACGGGCCTTAGAAGTGTCGGAAATGGCTAAAACATGCAACAGGGACTAAAACTGCCAATTCTGAAAGTTGGTGCAGATCAGACATAGCCAGGCGGCCCGCCTGAGTTTTGTCTGATCCTGATGCGGGCCGCATGGCCCCTACAGTTGCAGAAACTTTGTCTTTCTTGCAAAACTTGCTTTTCAAACACTCCAAAGGGCAATGCCCTTTCACAATCTGTAGAGATAAGGTCATTTTGAGCCACCACAACATCTTGACAAGTGTACGCTTAAGATCATGGCACGATATTCAAGAAACGATCCTAACGGCTTTACTTTTCCTATAAATACCCCCCCCCCTTTTGGTTAAAATCTCACAAAATCTGATCTAAAGCTCTAAGTTGGAACCTTTGTTTCATACCTGAGCCATTTTGATCTACATTAGCATTCGGGGACCCTTCGTAAGTGTTCTTTCATTCTTTTATTCGCTTTTCGAGTCCGAAAGTCAGCGTTTTGTTTGACTTTCTGCGTTGACCAGCCTATGGTCAACTCGAAGTTCGTTGGAACTTCATAACGTGAGCGTGATCACGATGGTTATAGTCCGTAGTGACTATACCTACTGATTACCGCGTTATCTAGGCTCAGTGACGAGTCGTAGTTTCGGCCAAAATGTGCATTCTTGCGTATTTTTTAACCAAACCACTCGTGAGCATCAAAGCCGTTTGTTTTGATGCCAAACCTGTTTTCTAAACTTAGTTAAGCATGTTCTAACATGCTTAGCTCGTCACTTTTAGTTTAGTGCATATATAGGGTCGTAAGGTAAGCGATCTAAACAATCGCTTATACTTTAGAACCCGACCCATTTGGTCGATCATTAGGATCCGACCAAACACATTAGGTGACTATAGCTGTAACCTTCCGAGGTTATACTTTATGGTAACGATGTTAGGCGTTCCAAGCGCGTTCTACGCGAACGACGCGTTAAGGTAGCATAAGCTACCTAAGCGGGTCGTAATGGGTCGTAAGCACTTAGGTTAGGTTTCATTTTAGTATTTAGGCTTTGTTAAACCATATTACACGAGTCTCCATACTCGTTTGGTTTACAAACCCGCATAATATCCGATCCTCCAATTTAGGTCCGGTATATTAATATAGCTACCTATTAGGTGCCGTTTGATATTCCGTGATCTCTAGCATTTTTGGTTGTTATACAAGAACTACAAAGCAATCTCAGGTGAGTATATTGAACCCTATCTTTTACTGTTTTCCAAACTGTTTTGGGGTGAAACGCATGTGCCTACTTGTTACTTTCATGCTTTCCATGTTTTCACATCATATACCTGCTATATTCGTTAGTACATTATAGTACACGATTTCATTACATCTCATGCTATGTATGACCATTGTGTACGTACTTAGTACATGGTTTTACATTACGTTTCATGCTATGTATGCCATTGTGTGCGTACTTAGTACATTGCTTTACATTACGTTTCATGCTATGTATGCCCATTGTGTGCGTACTTAGTACATTGTTTCACATTGCATTTCTGTTGCATATGCTCATCCAGCATATGAACACATTATACTTCATTTTGAACCGTTGTAGCCATTTGACTATGTGAACCGTCTTAACCCTTTGATTATATGAACCGTTCGTAACCTTTGAACCGTGTGAACCAGTTGTATCTGTTGACATGATTTACATTTGACAATAGACATTTGACTATACATAAACATTTCTACAATGGTTAAACATTACATCTTGATGGTTTGGTTTGAGTAAGTGATTCAAGTAACGAGGCGTGTGTAATATGATACAAGCATGGTGGATACGCCGCTGGTACTTCCTATATATAAGTGTTTGTATGGTATTACATATCATAGCGTTATTTGAATCATTTCAATTTGAGACATATAACATTTTATACAAATAACACACTTTTCCCAAGACCTTGATTTACAAACAACTTATCTTATACAAACTCATTTTACATGGTTATTCAGTTAACCATACATTATTATCTTATTTATACATATCATTTGATCTTATCGTTTTTCAAATGATTTACAAGGCAAAGCAAATTACCAGGTTCATGACTAAACATTTTCTCAAACATAAGTCATGAATTCTGTTTTCACAAAACCTATGTATCTCACAGGCATTTTTATGCTGACGTACCTATTTTCACATGTGTTTTCAGGAGATGATGCATAGGACTTATCAAGACATACTTAGGCGGACCTGTGCCTTAGTGACTTAAAACGAGACAAGAACTAGTTAATTTATGTTATGTATTCTTTGGTTCTTGTTTAAAGCAATGTAAACTTTCATGTTTGATTAATAAAACGAAACTTCATTTACCATGGATTTGAAACAATTGATTCTGTTACAACACTCCCCGACGTTTCCGCCACTTTTTTTTGTTCCACGTGGTCGGGGTGTGACAGAAAAGTTGGTATCAGAGCCAATGGGTATAGGGAATTAGGTTATTAGTAATGCTTTGACCTAGTCTATAACCTTCCTAGGACCCTAACGCGAGTTTACTTGCGTTTAGTCATAAAACAATACCGTCACCTATCCTTAGGCGACGACCACAACAAGAACATAAATTTCAAAACCGCTTTGAAAACTAATCATCTGTTCTAGGATGATTGATTACTAGGTTTTAAACCCTCTGTTATAAGGTTTTGAACCCCTTTGAATTATCAAAACTCTCGTCAAAGTTTTGAGTCCTAAATAGTGTGAACACGTGCAAACTGGAAGAGTGAATGCCTGTACCCTGGGTTTTCTGTCTAAGGCTAGAGTGTTCGTACAAATCCACATAATCGGACCAGTCACTCTTACCTGGGGACTCTTGGGGTGAGTGTCCACTTATAGGCGAGCATGTCTTCTCGATACACTATGAGGATCTATTTGCTTTGATTCAGCCTAGGTGTTGTTTGTTTGCTTCGTGGTTCAAACAAATGACCATCAACCATGATTATGGTCGGTAATTGTAACATCCTATTCTTACCCAATGCCATTTCATTTGTATCCTTTCTTGTTTCTCTTTTAGAATGCCTCCTCGACGCGAAAACCAGATAGCGACTGCCGAACTGGCAGAGATCATTGCGCAGCAAATGGCTGCTCAATTCCCAAACCTCTTTGCTCAATGGAACCAAGCCAACAACAACAATAATGCCCCCTGCAACTTCAAGACGTTCAACTCGGCTAAGCCATCAAAGTTTTCTGGGTCTCATGGAGTGACTGCACTTCTGTAATGGTTCGAGAGTTTAGAGAGCACCTTCAGACATGTTCAATGTCCAAACAAGCGAAAGGTAGAATTCGCATCTAGCATCTTTGAGAAACGAGCTTTGACATGGTGGAATGGTGTGATGAGAGATAGGGGTGCTGATGTGGCACTGGCTCAAACATGGCAAGAGCTTCGAGCTCTGATGATGAAGGAATTCTGTCCTCGTCACGAGATCAGGGCCTTGGAAACGGAGTTCGACGATCTTAAGCAAGTTAGCGGTGAGCATCGAGCCTACACGGATCGTTATGAGGAATTAAGTCTGTTATGCCCAAACATGGTCACGCCTTTGGATAAGGCAATCGAAAAGTACATTGATGGCCTCCCTGACTCGATACAAGACATTGTGACTGGTAGCAACCCTACTACAGTTAGACAGGCCATCGAGTTATCTGCAACCTTGACTGAATCAAAGATCAGGAAAGGTAAACTTTACCGAAAAGGTGACAAGAAACCGGTCAGGGAATCGAACCCAATCGAGGAATCAAAGACCATGGATGAACAGACTGAATCCCCTAAGAAGTCAAAGAAGCGAAAGGCTTCTCAGAACTTCGCCGTGGTCGCTCACAATGGTCAAGCCGTCCCCAACCAACCAGCTCAACCCCCTGCTAGAAGACCATACAATGGAACTGCACCCTTGTGCAACCAATGTAGCCTCCATCATCACGCCAATGTACAGTGCTGCAAATGCCAAACTTATGGACTTATAGGCCACACAGCAAGAGTCTGCCCAGCTGCAGCTGCGCCAAACCAAGCTGGCAACAATCCTGCTCAAGGTCGTTTTCTACCAGGCTCTTGTTTCAACTGTGGCGAGATGGGTCATTTCCGAAGAAATTGCCAAAGCTTGCTAATGCAAATCCAACACAGGGATGAGCATCTGACTAACTAGAAGACAACATCGTTTAGAAATAATCACGTCTTATGTATTAGTTTCTTTTGTTGTCAAGATCCAAGGAACAGTTGTTATTTACATTGCAATGTATTTGTGTGGTTGCATGTATAAACGACATACCCCTTACAATACCGACAATCGAGAAGCCGTATTCCTTGAAGAACAAACTACCCCCAAAATCCTCCCATTCTATGATCTCTTGCGTCTTCCATGTAATTCCTAAGTACCCGTTTCTTCTAAGAAAAACGAAGTACAAGGCGCAAGTTACAACACATGACGAATTACCCAAAGTGCCAATATAAATCCTTAATATGGTACCTAAGGATTTCCCGTAAGTCCTTAATTGTTGTATACCTTAATTCGAATGTGGTGATTCCTTGTAATCAAAAATCGAATTTTGGGAGATCTTCCTATCTTCTCAGATAGATCCCAGTGGACATTGAAGCCCGTCGACTGGTTTCCATATCCGTATTCAATCAATAACAAGTTAATAACAAATTATAAACAAGTTAAACAATTATGTGACTTTGTGCTTATGTGTTCCCTTATGTGTTGTTGTGTGATCCAAATTATGTTATCCAAATCTTCGTAGAATCTTACATATCCTTGTACAAGAGATTCATAGTAGGATACCCAAAGGTATTACTTAAAATCCTCAATGGACTTCTATGTTATAGTTAAGTCCCTCGGATTATAAAGTACTACTTCATAATTAGACCCCTTGAGTGGTCTAGTTAAACAGATTGATCCAAAAATCTGGCTAGGGATATCATGTGATGATATAGCTGAAAGGACTCCTTGGTGGCCTAACTAAGAAGATCCCCTGTAGATCTAATTAAAGGGAACCGATGGAAGTCTAGTGACCCTCATCACAAGTTTGATATCCTTCCCCAAAACATTACAAAACAAATTGTGCGGACTGTGCAAGGGATTACGTAATTATGGATGCATACATAATTATGGAATTTTTGTGCACAGAAATCACAGCAAGTTCTGTCATGTGTCTAGAGTTAACCCCATTCATTTCCAACTCTGAGGAAGCAACCGTTGAAAATGACTCCGTTAGTTCATTTTCGTTTCTGAAGATTTAACCGTTGGGGAAATGAATATCCGTTGTGTAATCCTTCATTTCCAACTCTGAGGAAGCAACCGTTGAAAATGACTCCGTTAGTTCATTTTCGTTTCTGAAGATTTAACCGTTGAGGAAATGAATATCCGTTGTGTAATCCTTCATTTCCAACTCTGATGAAGTAACCGTTGAAAATGACTGCGTTAGCTCATTTTCGTTTCTGACGATTTATCCGTTGGGGAAATGAATATCCGTTGTGTAATCCTTCATTTCCAACTCTGATGAAGCAACCGTTGAAAATGACTCCGTTAGTTCATTTTCGTTCCTGACGATTTATCCGTTGGGGAAATGAATATCCGTTGTGTAATCTTTCATTTCCAACTCTGATGAAGCAACCGTTGAAAATAACTCCGTTAGTTCATTTTCGTTTCTGAGGATTTGTCCATGGAGGAAATGAACATTCGTTTGCTTATTCCGTCATTCCCATTTCTGAAGAATACTCATTGAGGAAAATGACTCCGTCTGTTCATTTTCGTTTCTGAAGAATGACCGTTAAGGAAATGACAGGATATTACTTTGCATATCGCTGATGGTTATTTGGCAGAGTCACAAATAGACTCCTACGAATAAATTTCGGGACGAAATTTCCTAAAGTAGGGGAGACTGTGACACCTGTGTCACCGCGACCAGCAAAAAAAAACCAAGCCGATGAGATGTTGTATTTCATACTTGGGATCTTTTATAAATATGTGTATCTTTTGCACATATCAATTCTTGTTCAATTTCAAACTATATGTCGCTTTCTGGAGAATTATACGCAAATTGGTGCGTAAACGTACTCAGTTTAAATGCGACAAATACTCCGGAACATCAACATATACTTAACATACCTTAAATAACCTTCACATAACTTAGAAATAAGTTTTGAAGGCTTTAGTATGGCAAAAACAAGTTAATTCGCTTATAGGGACTAAACTTGACAAACTGCGAAAGTATGCCAATTTGAACTGTAACGAACTTTCCGGAACATGTCCATAAGTTAAACATACCCTAAATATCCTTTACATAGCTTAGAAATAGGCTTTGAGGGGTTTGGTATGCTAAAATAAACTTTTGGATCATTCAGGGGCTAAAAGCTTCAAAAAGTGCACAAGTTTGCACTTTCGCGCATAACTTACGTTCTGAATACATCCGGACATCCAAAAATTTATGTAAGCACTAAAATAATTTATTTTAGCATTTGGCATGAGAAAAATCCATTCGTCACGTCATTTGGATCGTTTTTCGCGCTTATGCGCATTCCGTCGTAATTAACTGAACATCGCATTCGTACGGCCAAACGAACCAACACCCGACATATTTTCGAGCATGTTTCATGTCCACAATGTTTAGGCATCATTTTAGGGCCTTAATGTTGGCTTTACGGGCCTTAGAAGTGTCGGAAATGGCTTAAACATGCAACAGGGACCAAAACTGCCAATTCTGAAAGTTGGTGCAGATCAGACATAGCCAGGCGGCCCGCCTGAGTTTTGTCTGATCCTGATGCGGGCCGCATGGCCCCTACAGTTGCAGAAACTTTGTCTTTGTTGCAAAACTTGGCCTTTCAAACACTACAAAGGGCAATGCCCTTTCACAATCTGTAGAGATAAGGTCATTTTGAGCCACCACAACATCTTGACAAGTGTACGCTTAAGATCATGGCACAATATTCAAGAAACGATCCTAACGGCTTTACTTTTCCTATAAATACCCCCCCCCCCCATTTTGGTTAAAATCTCACAAAATCTGATCTAAATCTCTAAGTTGGAACCTTTGTTTCATACCTGAGCCATTTTGATCTAGATTAGCATTCGGGGACCCTTCGTAAGTGTTCTTTCGTTCTTTTATTCGTTTTTCGAGTCCGAAAGTCAGCGTTTTGTTTGACTTTCTGCGTTGACCAGCCTATGGTCAACATGAAGTTCGTTGGAACTTCATAACGTGAGCGTGATCACGATGGTTATAGTCCGTAGTGACTATACCTACTGATTACCACGTTATCTAGGCTCAGTGACGAGTCGTAGTTTCGGCCAAAATGCGCATTCTTGCGTATTTTGTAACCAAACTACTCGTGAGCATCAAAGCCGTTTGTTTTGATGCCAAACCTGTTTTCTAAACTTAGTTAAGCATGTTCTAACATGCTTAGCTCGTCACTTTTAGTTTAGTGCATATATAGGGTCGTAAGGTAAGCGATCTAAACAATCGCTTATACTTTCGAACCCAACCCATTTGGTCGATCATTAGGATCCGACCAAACACATTAGGTGACCATAGCTGTAACCTTCCGAGGTTATACCTTATGGTCACGATGTTAGGCGTTCCAAACGCTTTCTACGCGAACGACGCGTTAAGGTAGCATAAGCTACCTAAACGGGTCGTAATGGGTCGTAAGCACTTAGGTTAGGTTTCATTTTAGTATGTAGGCTTTGTTAAACCATATTACACAAGTCTCCATACTCGTTTGGTTTACGAACCCGTATACTATCCGATCCTCCAATTTAGGTCCGGTATATTAATATAGCTACCTATTAGGTGCCGTTTGATATTCCGTGATCTCTAGCATTTTTGGTTGTTATACAAGAACTACAAAGCAATCTCAGGTGAGTACATTGAACCCCATCTTTTACTGTTTTCCAAACTGTTTTGGGGTGAAACGCATGTGCCTACTTGTTACTTTCATGCTTTCCATGTTTTCACATCATATACCTGCTATATTCGTTAGTACATTATAGTACACGATTTCATTACATCTCATGCTATGTATGCCCATTGTGTACGTACTTAGTACATGGTTTTACATTACGTTTCATGCTATGTATGCCCATTGTGTGCGTAATTAGTACATTGCTTTACATTACGTTTCATGCTATTTATGCCCATTGTGTGCGTACTTAGTACATTGTTTCACATTGCATTTCTGTTGCATATGCTCATCCAGCATATGAACACATTATACTACATTTTGAACCGTTGTAACCATTTGACTATGTGAACCGTCTTAACCCTTTGATTATATGAACCGTTCGTAACCTTTGAACCGTGTGAACCGTGTGAACCATTTGTATCTGTTGACATGATTTACATTTGACAATAGACATTTGACTATACATAAACATTTCTACAATGGTTAAACATTACATCTTGATTTTTTGGTTTGAGTAAGTGATTCAAGTAACGAGGCATGTGTAATATGATACAAGCATGGTGGATACGCCGCTGGTACTTCCTATATATAAGTGTTTGTATGGTATTACATATCGTAGCGTTATTTGAATCATTTCAATTTGAGACATATAACATTTTATACAAATAACACACTTTTCCCAAGACCTTGATTTACAAACAACTTATCTTATACAAACTCATTTTACATGGTTATTCAGTTAACCATACATTATTATCTTATTTATACATATCATTTGATCTTATCGTTTTTCAAATGATTTACAAGGCAAAGCAAATTACCAGGTTCATGACTAAACATTTTCTCAAACATAAGTCATGAATGCTGTTTTCACAAAACCTATGTATCTCACAGGCATTTTTATGCTGACGTACCTATTTTCACATGTGTTTTCAGGAGATGATGCATAGGACTTATCAAGACATACTTAGGCGGACC
This sequence comes from Helianthus annuus, assembly GCF_002127325.2. Lineage (NCBI taxonomy): Eukaryota > Viridiplantae > Streptophyta > Magnoliopsida > Asterales > Asteraceae > Helianthus > Helianthus annuus. The sequence continues at coordinate 117,059,818 of NC_035437.2, read as the reverse complement.
TGTGCCTTAGTGACTTAAAACGAGACAAGAACTAGTTAATTTATGTTATGTATTCTTTGGTTCTTGTTTAAAGCAATGTAAACTTTCATGTTTGATTAATAAAACGAAACTTCATTTACCATGGATTTGAAACAATTGATTCTGTTACAACACTCCCCGACGTTTCCGCCACTTTTTTTTGTTCCATGTGGTCGGGGTGTGACAGAAAAGTTGGTATCAGAGCCAATGGGTATAGGGAATTAGGTTATTAGTAATGCTTTGACCTAGTCTATAACCTTCCTAGGACCCTAACGTGAGTTTACTTGCGTTTAGTCATAAAACAATACCGTCACCTATCCTTAGGCGACGACCACAACAAGAACATAAATTTCAAAACCGCTTTGAAAACTAATCATCTGTTCTAGGATGATTGATTACTAGGTTTTAAACCCTCTGTTATAAGGTTTTGAACCCCTTTGAATTATCAAAACTCTCGTCAAAGTATTGAGTCCTAAATAGTGTGAACACGTGCAAACTGGAAGAGTGAATGCCTGTACCCTGGGTTTTCTGTCTAAGGCTAGAGTGTTCGTACAAATCCACATAATCGGACCAGTCACTCTTACCTGGGGACTCTTGGGGTGAGTGTCCACTTATAGGCGAGCATGTCTTCTCGATACACTATGAGGATCTATTTGCTTTGATTCAGCCTAGGTGTTGTTTGTTTGCTTCGTGGTTCAAACAAATGACCATCAACCATGATTATGGTCGGTAATTGTAACATCCTATTCTTACCCAATGCCATTTCATTTGTTTCCTTTCTTGTTTCTCTTTTAGAATGCCTCCTCGACGCGAAAACCAGATAGCGATTGCCGAACTGGGAGAGATCATTGCGCAGCAAATGGCTGCTCAATTCCCAAACCTCTTTGCTCAATGGAACCAAGCCAACAACAACAATAATGCCCCCTGCAACTTCAAGACGTTCAACTCGGCTAAGCCATTAAAGTTTTCTGGGTCTCAAGGAGCGACTGCACTTCTGTAATGGTTCGAGAGTTTAGAGAGCACCTTCAGACATGTTCAATGTCCAAACGAGCGAAAGGTAGAATTCGCATCTAGCATCTTTGAGAAACGAGCTTTGACATGGTGGAATGGTGTGATGAGAGATAGGGGTGCTGATGTGGCACTGGCTCAAACATGGCAAGAGCTTCGAGCTCTGATGATGAAGGAATTCTGTCCTCGTCACGAGATCAGGGCCTTGGAAACGGAGTTCGACGATCTTAAGCAAGGAGCGGTGAGCATCGAGCCTACACGGATCGTTATGAGGAATTAAGTCTGTTATGCCCAAACATGGTCACGCCTTTGGATAAGGCAATCGAAAAGTACATTGATGGCCTCCCTGACTCGATACAAGACATTGTGACTGGTATCAACCCTACTACAGTTAGACAGGCCATTGACCTATCTGCAACCTTTACTGAATCAAAGATCAGGAAAGGTAAACTTTTCCGAAAAGGTGACAAGAAACCGGTCGGGGAATCGAACCCAATCGAGTTATCAAAGACCATGGATGAACAGACTGAATCCCCTAAGAAGTCAAAGAAGCGAAAGGCTTCTCAGAACTTCGCCGTGGTCGCTCACAATGGTCAAGCCGTCCCCAACCAACCAGCTCAACCCCCTGCTAGAAGACCATACAATGGAACTGCACCCTTGTGCAACCAATGTACCCTCCATCATCACGCCAATGTACAGTGCCGCAAATGCCAAACTTGTGGACTTATAGGCCACACAGCAAGAGTCTGCCCAGCTGCAGCTGCGCCAAACCAAGCTGGCAACAATCCTGCTCAAGGTCGTTTTCTACCAGGCTCTTGTTTCAACTGTGGCGAGATGGGTCATTTCCGAAGAAATTGCCAAAGCTTGCTAATGCAAATCCAGCACAGGGATGAGCATCTGACTAACTAGAAGACAACATCGTTTAGAAATAATCACGTCTTATGTGCGTACTTAGTACATTGTTTCACATTGTATTTCTGTTGCATATGCTCATCCAGCATATGAACACATTATACTACATTTTGAACCGTTGTAACCATTTGACTATGTGAACCGTCTTAACCCTTTGATTATATGAACCGTTCGTAACCTTTGAACCGTGTGAACCAGTTGTATCTGTTGACATGATTTACATTTGACAATAGACATTTGACTATACATAAACATTTCTACAATGGTTAAACATTACATCTTGATGGTTTGGTTTGAGTAAGTGATTCAAGTAACGAGGCGTGTGTAATATGATACAAGCATGGTGGATACACCGCTGGTACTTCCTATATATAAGTGTTTGTATGGTATTACATATCGTAGCGTTATTTGAATCATTTCAATTTGAGACATATAACATTTTATACAAATAACACACTTTTCCCAAGACCTTGATTTACAAACAACTTATCTTATACAAACTCATTTTACATGGTTATTCAGTTAACCATACATTATTATCTTATTTATACATATCATTTGATCTTATCGTTTTTCAAATGATTTACAAGGCAAAGAAAATTACCAGGTTCATGACTAAACATTTTCTCAAACATAAGTCATGAATTCTGTTTTCACAAAACCTATGTATCTCACAGGCATTTTTATGCTGACGTACCTATTTTCACATGTGTTTTCAGGAGATGATGCATAGGACTTATCAAGACATACTTAGGCGGACCTGTGCCTTAGTGACTTAAAACGAGACAAGAACTAGTTAATTTATGTTATGTATTCTTTGGTTCTTGTTTAAAGCAATGTAAACTTTCATGTTTGATTAATAAAACGAAACTTCATTTACCATGGATTTGAAACAACTGATTATGTTACAACACTCCCCGACGTTTCCGCCACGTTTTGTATGTTCCACGTGGTCGGGGTGTGACACTAAGCAGCAAGAATCTTTTGACATTTTGAAGCAGAAATTGAGCAATGCTCCTGTACTGACATTGCCTGATGGAATTGATGAGTTTGTAGTATACTGTGATGCATCACACACCGGGATGGGTTGTGTGTTAATGCAAAAAGGCAAGGTCATTGCTTATGCTTCCCGACAACTAAAGGTGCACGAGAAGAATTACACCATCCATGACTTGGAGTTGGGTGCCGTTGTATTTGCACTAAAGCTTTGGAGGCACTATCTGTATGGAACTAAGTGTGTGATCTATTCTGATCAGAAAAGCCTTCAACATTTGTTCAATCAGAAGGATTTGAACATGAGGCAGCGACGCTGGATGGAAACTCTGAACGATTATGACTGTGAAATAAGATACCATCCAGGAAAGGCTAATGTAGTCGCAAATTTCTTAAGAAGAAAAGAGAGAGGGAAGCCAATAAGAATCAATGCCAAAAGCATTGAAATCAAGAATAGCTTGAATGAAAAGTTGTTAGCTGCACAGAAGGAAGCTGTGCTAGAAGCTAACTATCCTGAGGAAAAGTTAGGAGTAACTGAAGAACAGTTATCCTATGGTAAAGACGGAATTTTAAGGTTAAATGGACATATATGGGTTCCTGTTTTTGGAGGACTTCAGGATGTTATCCTCAAGGAAGCCCACAGTTCCAAATATTCCGTTCATCCTGTAGCCGACAAGATGTACCAAGATGTAAAGGCAAACTATTGGTGGATAGGCTTGAAGAAGTCTATAGTTTCTTATGTAGCTAAATGCTTGACATGTGCTCAAGTCAAGGCTGAACATCAGAAGCCGTCAGGTTTGCTACAGCAGCATGAAATTCCCACTTGGAAATGGGAAATGGTGACGATGGATTTCATCACTAAATTGCCAAAGACGAAGAAAGGAAATGATACTATAAGGGTCATAGTTGATAGACTGACTAAATCAGCACATTTCCTGCCCATTAAGGAAACTTACAGTTCTGACATGTTAGCCCAATTGTACGTTGATAAGATTGTGTCTCTGCATGTAGTACCAGTGGCTATTATCTCTGACAGAGATACCAGATACACGTCACACTTTTGGAAAAGTTTCTAGCAGTCTTTGGGCACGCACTTAAACTTCAGTACGGCTTACCATCCCCAGACGGATGGGCAGAGTGAGCGTACCATCCAGACCTTGAAAGACATGCTACGTGCGTGTGTGATTGATCTAGGTGGTAGTTGGGATAGGCATCTACCATTGGTCGAGTTCTCCTATAACAATAGTTACCATACCAGCATTCAGGCTGCACCTTTTGAGGCATTATATGGTAGAAAGTGCAGAAGTAGGAGACACTCAATTATCAGGTCCTGATATAGTCTTTGAGAAAACGGACAAGATTGTCTAGATTTGCGACCGTCTAAAAGCTGCCCGGGATAGGCAAAAGAGCTATGCTAGTAAAAGGCGAAAACCTCTCAAGTTTGAGGTTGGCGATAAAGTTTTGCTCAAAGTATCGCCCTGGAAAGGGGTAATGCGATTTGGTAAGAAAGGTAAGTTAAGCCCAAGGTATATAGGACCATTCGAGATCATCGAATGTATAGGGTCAGTGGCTTATAAGTTAAACTTACCAGAAGAGCTCAGTGGTAATGTATTCCACGTCTGCAATCTGAAGAAATGTCTAGCTGATGAATCGCTAGTCATACCACACACAGATGTGCACATAGACAAAAGCTTGAAATTTGTGGAGAAACCTGTGTCGATTGAAGATCGACAGGTAAAAAGGCTTCGAAGGAAGCTTGTGCCTATCGTCAAGGTGAGATGGGATGCCCATAGAGGTCCTGAATATACGTGGGAATTAGAGTCCACAATGAAAGAGAAATACCCTCAATTGTTTCCATAAATCTTGAGGACGAGATTTCTTTTAAGGGGGTGAGGATGTAACACCTTGAAAATTTATGTCCAATAATGTATGACACGTGTCATAAGCTCTGAACGTGTGAAAGAATACTTTAGAGGGACTAAAGTTGACAAACGGGGAAACTATGTAAATATAAGGGTCCAAAGTGTCAACGATGGATAATTATATTTAAAAATAGCCCTACAAGATGTTTATACCTTCAAACGAATAAATCATGGATCATACGAAGCTAAATATGAAAAAAAAGTGAGGAATTACAAACTACAGGGGCTAAATGTGTCAACATGTGCAAAGTATACCTCTGAGTGACCTTTTAGCAAACCCGAAGCTAAGTAACGGTAAAATATACTCACTAGAATATGTGGTAAAAATTTCATAAAGTTTCGTTATCGTATGAGAAAGTTATGATCAAATTCGTGTACGAGGGATTAAAAGCGTCAACGATGAAATTCTAGGCCTTTCGGGTGTTCACAAAGTTAACAAGGGACTTAACTAAGTTGGTAAAAGTCCTAAAGCCCTTAAAAATAAGGTTAGAGGGCTGAAATAGCAAAAATGGAACTTAAAACCACGTTACAAAGGACCATGGGCTGAAATGCAATTCTTTAAACTTGTTTGGCTGGTTCTGACAGGCCAGGCGGCCCGCGTAAGAGTCCCTTATGGACTTACGCGGCCTGCGAGAACAGCCCAGCGACAGAAAACACCTGCAGGTGTCTGTCCAGCCCGTTGCACCGCCTTAAAACCTTGTTTTCTTATACCAGGGACTTCCCCACTGGTATTTCATGCACTAGGGACAGCTGGGACCATCTGGTAACAGTTGTAGACTTCTTTGGCATCATCTAAGGCACTTGAATTTGCTATATAAGAAGAACAAAGTTGTGACCATTCTCACTTGCATTTACAACTTCTCACAACTTCATCTCTGGAGCTTTCTGGTCATCAAGCAAGTTCCCTAGTGATCCCTAATCATAATTAGGACTCTTGTAAGTGTCCTTAACCCTTCTTAATTCGTTTTAGCTTAGTTAATTAGCTAAAAGTCAAACCGTCATAATTAAGGTTTGACTGTTTAGTCAATAATTACTCAGTCAAATCTCGAATTAAAAATACCTATAAGTAGGTAATTGTGTGGGTAATAAACCCTTCAAAGGGTATTTTCAGATTCCCACTATAACTATGTTAATTGTCGAGTCAAAGCTTACTTTAAAAAGTCAACAGAATGTTTATTTGCAAATTAATGCATAATTAGCAATGTAGGATACATGCAACCTGTTTGATCATTAATATAACTTGGTAATGAGTATAAGAACATGTCCCAACATGTTCAACTCGACAATTTTCAGTATAGGCTCGGTTTGAACCGAAAGTCGCATAATTTGACTTTTGCTTTGACTTTCAGTTCTGACCCGTTTAAGCCAAGTTTAGGATTGCCTTAGAGCTTCTTTGGACCTATGTACATGTTAGTATAATCCCCTGTGATTATACAACTTGGTTCATTAGATATCCTCCTCACATACATGTTTCCGTTAAATGCTTATATGTTGACCATTATGCCCAAATGACCTTAAAATATGATTTTTGGAAATATGAAAGGGTAGACACCTTAGCTACTGATTTATAAGCTTGCACCTCAAATTTGAGATCAGTTTGAGGTATAGATTAAGATTTATGCTCATTAGCGCAATTAGAAGCTTCTTTAGTAATTAAATGGCGTAAATTGCATATAGCCTATCTAAACCCAAATTTTTATACAAAAATTTGTACACACTGTTATAAAATAATATTTTGGGATTTTTTAAGATTTTTATTCAATTTTAGGCTGAGCATAACTTAGTGTTCTAAGCTTAATTCGGCTAATGCCGGTTTTGCCCTTTTGGGCTATAAAATGAGTTTTATAAACCCTATTGACCCCAACCTTTTTCTACTGATCTAATATGTTAAATAAAGTATTTTGAGCCTTATGGAATTTTAAAAATATCAGCTTTCTATACCAAACCCGGAAATGGCTCCAAATCGCCTTTTTAAGCGTTTTTAACGCATAAGTATGTACTAGAACCTTTTTAAGCATATGGGGTTGAAACCTACTGATGTATTCAGTAACTTTTTATATTCTAACAGTAGGCAAATATTTTAATCTCAGAATTCCAGTTTTGACCCTTTAGGCCTATGTGAAATTACCAAAATGCCCCTACGGAGCGTAGTATGGTTATAAGTAATAAATTTCACATATATATGATACCCTACTGTTATAACTTAGTAAATTAAGTATATTTACTGATTTAATCAGACCTGTAACTCAGGTTATTGTTTAAACTCTTTTTCACCCTTTAAAATGACCAAAATGCCCTTATGAGGCATAGTTTGGGTTTAAAACCATTTGGGGCATAATGGAAGGTATCTTATTGATATCACAACATGTTTAAGGCATATTAACTTAGGAAACTTGTATATGACTCTTATGGTTACCCGTTACGCACTTTACGCGTTCGGATCGGCTTATGTAACTAGTTTACCCATTCTAGCCGAAACGGGTCAAACCATATCATTTCTGTCTCAAAATCCAGAATGTGATTAAGTTACCCATATTAAACAAGTATGCAAGCTTGTCGGGTCAAAACCACATTCTAAAACGATCTTCGCCATATCATGCGTTTAAACCATAATCTTCAATTAAAACTAACTGGTCTAAGCTTAGGCTAAATTAAAAGACTCGTTAGGATTCTAATAGGTTATTAAAACCTTCATTCCAGATATAGGAGCCCAGTAAAAGCTATCTGTACTTGCTGATTTGATACGGCTGGGATTAAATTTATATGTAGCTCAGGTAAATACTTTTAACTTATTTTCCCTTATACAGGCTTGGGGTACGGTATATAAAATACCGCTTGGTCGGGTAATTGACCTTAACCGGTCGGTGGTTAAGTGTTGTCAAGATGACCCGTTTGAAAATGTTGTTTTGTTTGTTTAACGCCTTTGGGGGTTTAATGACCATGTCCCGGATATCCTTGGCATCATTCATAGAATGGCCACGACCTTAGCACACGGGTGTAGGCGTACACCCGTAGTGCAATAAAATCAATAAAGTATAACAGTCGGTACGAGAAGAAATCTCGCGGCGGAACTATACTCAGTGGTGTGTCTATTAATCTTTAACCTAGCACGACCCAGATACTGAACGCATAACAAGCATGTAATTCTTTTACAAGATTATAAGCAAATAACGATCCCAAGTTATAAAAAGTTTTGTGCCGCGGGCATTCAAATCAATTTTTTAAACCTTTTCAAAATGAGTCAATTAAATTGTATTTACCAATGTAAACTGACTTATTTTCCAAAAAGGCTAAGTGCAGGTACTACGCGTAATACGCTGGCCACTCCTTAGCATCAGTATAAGTCTCGCAAGCTTAGGATGCATGAAGTCTGTTGAATAAAAGTCTCCTCTTTGTTTTGATCCGCCTGTGGATCTATATCAACTATTTGTGATACTGGATATTACAATTTTATTTGGTTGAAATGAATCTATCTTTTGCTTATGCTGTGCATTTATATTTTGTATTGTTGACTATGACGATATCAACTACGTCACGGAACCCTCACCGGGCCCACCGGTGACACGTGAAAAATAGGGGTGTGACAAAAAGTCGAGCTGTCATCTCTCTACTGAACGGAAGTTCTGACCTGAGCTCTCACGGTTTCGCACCTAACCCCTTACAGATATCATCTAGGTATACTCACCTGTAAGACTGAATATTGGGATCTGGATACAGGAGTATATTCAAGTAGTAGGTCACGCGAATAAGTTTAAGTTCTTAAGACATTAATATCGTATCTTGGATCAATTGAACTTTGTGTGAAAATTTAAGTGGACCAATATACTGACAATCTAAGTGAATTGTTTAGAACTTAAAATGAAATGAAGCTTAATGGTGTTGGTGATGTGTCTCATAAACTGATATGATCCTCTTACACGAACTCACAAAAATATTGTCTGTAACTATTTCTTTATTGCATTATTTTTCTCTTATTTCAAAACCAAAAAGATTTTTGGTGTGTTTTAGCATAAATTTTTGAAAAATACAAAAAGATTTTCGACAACTGATGTTGAAAAGCTGATTTTCAAAATTCCGAGTGCTAAACATGAAGACCAATTTATGAGGGGGAGTGGGTGTTTAATGATATATGTTTCAATCAAATCATACAAGTGGTTCATCAGAAGTCTGGGTGATTTGAGGGAGAGTTTAAGATTATGCATACATTGTGAGATTAATTTGTAAAACTTACTTTGAGGTAGAGATTGCACAGGTTTACGTTAGAGCTGGGTTAAAGATCCTGAGCTGAATATGAGCCAGATGACAATCTTGGAACAACGACAAAGCTGAGTGATGAAAGCCAGGTTGATCGATTATGAAAAGTTTGAGCTTGAAGAGCTAGGTTCCGGTACCTGGGGTTTTTGAGAATAGAGCATGAGCCAGGTTTCGATTCTGTGGACAAAGCTTGAGCCAGGCAACGATCTGAACCTGTGTAAGCCAGATTACGATCCTAAAACAGATGATGCTGATGAACTTAAGGAGTGCCAGCACATTGTTAGGGGGAGTCAGTTGATGCTGATAGAAAGAATGAAGCCTAGAGACTGATCAAGACTGAAGATGTGAAGACTCTACACGTTAGACTCGTCAACATCTGAGGGTGAGTCTGTTAGTGCATGCATCTGTCGACTTCATCTTGTATCGAGTCTTAGACTAGATAGATAGATCAGGGCACGTTGTACGAGAAAATAGCATGTTTAGGTGGTTTAGAAGCTGATTGCGCTTGAGGAGGCTTATTCCGCTTGAAATGGCCTTAGTCAATTTCAAGCGGAATCACAACATGTCTTATTCCGCTCGAACTGGTAAAGGTGTCTTTCAAGCGGAATCTCCAATGCTATATATAGGTGATGTGTGGTTAGAGCGAAATCAGTTGTAACATTTGTGATTGTGCATACCGAGGTGCTGCCGGTGTGTTTCCTGATTGTAATCATTGTATTTTCAATCAGAAGAGTGTTTAAAGTGAAGAACAAGCTGTGTCTAAGTCTATTCTTGTTTTCCGCACCTGTAATAGATCAAAACCTCTCTGAACGACTCGTTCGGGTCAGCTACACGATCCTACAAAGTACTAGGTGCGTTTGATAAACCAAATGGCATCACCAACCACTCGTACAACCCTTCACGAGTCTTGAAGCCAGTCTTCCACTCGTCACCCGGTCTAAGACGAATCTGGTAATACCCACTTTTCAAATCTAACTTCATAAAAATAGTAGCACCACTAATCTGATCAAGTAAATCATCAAATCGAGGAATAGGAAACCTGTACTTCACAGTAATCTTGTTGATTGCTCGACTATCAACACACATATGCCAAGTGTCATCTTTCTTTCGAGTCAATAAAGCCGAAACAGCACAAGGGCTCATACTTTCACGAACGTGGCCCTTAGAAATCAATTCCTCAACGTGCCTTCGCAACTCTTCATGCTCACCAGGGCTCATCCTGTAATGTAGTCTATTGGGTAACTGTGACCCAGGCTCCAAATCATATGATGTTGGATGTCATGCAAAGGTGGCAATCCATCAAGCAATTCATCAGGGAAAACATCAGAAAATTCTTCAAGCAAAGGAACCATAGCATCGGGAATGTTGATCCCGTCAACCACTTCCTTACCAATCAACACAAAAACATCATCTCCCACCTCCAATTCGTTCTCAAACTGAGAAAGAGTCAACAGGGTACCAGTGGGCTTGGCCGCTACTTCCTTAGGTTTATTAGGCAACAAAGTTATCTTCACATTATCAAACATAAAACTGTAGGTATTAGAATGCCCGTTATGCTCTATGCATCGATCATATTCCCAAGGCCTCCCAACAATAAATGACAAGCATCCATAGGTACCACATCACACCACACATCATCCTTATATGTTTTACCAACAGAAAAAGAAACAAGGGTACGCTTACTTACTTGTACCTCGCCTCCCTTCTTGAGCCACTGGAGCTTATAAGGTTTACGATGGTTCTCTGTCTTCAAACCTAGCTTTCTGACAGCCTCCTTAGAAACTAGATTGTCACAACTCCCTGAGTCAATAACAAAGGTACAAACCTTTCCCAACACAGTACATGTTGAATGGAAGATGTTATGCTTAAGCCAATCATCATCACTGGCCATTGGTGTATAGAATGAACGCCTAACCACCAGACTCAACTCCACATCTCCTGCCACCTCATCTTCTTCATACGCAGGTTCCTCATCATAAACTGGGCCGTCTTCATAAGTCTCACCAACCTCATCATCATCTTCCCATCCATTAGATTCGTTAAACAAGTATCTCTTCCCAGCCCTCTTGCACTCTGCCTGGCGATGACCCGTCTCTCCACGATTAAAACATTTCATGTTACTAGTACCGGCCCCCTTAGAACTAGATCCAGAAGCGCCACCACCCGGTTTTGCTTGGTTGGGCACAAAATGAGACGCCACATTGCCCGAACCCGAACTACCTCCTGTCAAGGCAGAAGAGGCTGAACCACCACTACGTCGATTTTGTTTTTCAAAAACCAGTGCACGCTGATGTGCATCAGAAATAGTCATCGGATCAAACAAATTCACAGAATCCATAATCGGAAGCCTTAGACCACCAATGTAAAGAGAAACAAGTTGACCTTCAGTCTCTTGAATATCATTTCAAGCCACCAATTGATAGAACTCTATTGTGTAATCTTCAACAGTTTTGGATCCCTGCTTTAAATTCTGTAACCGCTGGTACATTAAACGCTGATAATTATGAGGAATAAATTTGGCCCTCGTGCACTTCTTCATCTTCCTCTAGGTTGTGACCTTTGACTTTCCCATCCTTTCACGAGACAGTTTCAGTTGTTGCCACCAAGCAGATGCCCTACCACGTAACCTGGTAGTGATCAAAGGAACCTTTTTGTCTTCGGGAACCTCTTTGAACTCGAACACCTCTTCAACCACAATAAGCCAATCAATGAAATTTTCTGGATTCAAAGTGTCACCATCAACTTTTGGAATGCTAGTCCGCATCCCCGACTCCCAACGCCGATTACCATCTCCACGTTCTCCCCTTGGTCCCCCTTCCTGTTCGTCATCGGAATCCGAACCATCACCAAAAGGGTTAGTAAGATCAGTACCATACCCATCATTGGGTCCTTGCCTCCTACGATTGATCAAGTCAGCCATCTGATCAGTCAACTGATTGACCACTTGATCCAAACGTTGATCCATTCTTGCCATAATTCGCTGCTCTAATTCCCGTCCATACACTTCATCGAGAGGCCTGGTTTTGTTTCTCCTCGGAGGCATTTTGAGCCAGGATTTCGGCTCTGATACCAACTGATTAGACTAGAAAATGGGATACGAAATCGGACCTATTGATTCACACAGAATACCAGGAACGATTCTTCCAAAATTCGTTGATTCTCGTAGAATACCGAAAATTAGGGGTTTCACACTCAAAACACTCACAAGTGAATTGGGAGAGAAAAATGACTTTTCATAAACTTCAAAACTGCCTATCTTCCTCCCTTTACATCCATATAAATAATAACGTAAATTCAAAACAGGCCTCAAAACACACTTAGGCCAAAAGCTAGAACGAAATAAAAGTCCACGAAAAGCACTAAAAACATAAAAATATAAATAACTCAGAAATAAGCGTTTTTGGGCCTGAACAATGACCCATGGTGGTTTGTAGAAAGATGGGCTTCGTTCTCACGATCGTTTCACCTGGTCGCACGCCCAAAACGGACACCTGTAGCCCAAGTTAGAGCCATGTTAATGAAGCCCCTTTTGTCACGCGATCTTTGGCCTCCAAATACAAGATGGCCCGCTCCTCCACACTTGGGCCCGCATCAGCTCTTGGCCCGGATCTTGAACCATGGCGGAGAATATAAACATTTAACACGATGATCAATCTAGAATTGGTTTGAAATCATGTTAGAATCGATTTGTCAGAAATTGGTGATTTGGGATATAAAACCCAAGAGTAGCAAACTATGTAAGAAACACACAGTATCACGCTTACAATGGGTTTTCGAAATCCAGAATTGAATAAGAGAGACAAAGTAAGGGGGAAAGCGTAAGACGGAAAGAATATGAAAATTTTAGAGGTACTTATGTTTGAAATTTTTGAATTTTTGTTACCTACCAAGATTAGTGGCAAAATTGGAAATTTTAGGGTGAGATTAAATGTCACACCCCCAAAATACCACCTAGGGAATGTCCCTGTTAAGCGTGTGACGTACCAACAACGAGCCACTAATCACATTGAACCCATACAAGTTTCTAAATAAAATCCTCAATTATTAATGAAAATACCATCAACCAGTTTAAATAAAAACCAACATGTTCAGCGGAAGCAAATAGTAAACCAAAGTCAAACTGTTTCAAAACCAATGTATAGTATCAATAGTTCAACACATGAATTCCTCCAGTCGACCCATGACCACTCCAGCTACTCCAGACAGCAAGTTCCCAGACATCTAACGACCTGTGAGCATGCAACAAGTGTATCAGACAACGTTGGTGAGTTCATAGTTTTACGAAAACGTTGGTTACCAAGTGTTTAGTTAATCCATTGAATTTAATGTTGATAATACCCCGAATACAAGACGGCTCCAGATTATTTTGCCCTTTCTCCAATGCCCCTATCAAAGCATTAGTCATGACTAGGTCATTAGTTCACACCCGTCCTCTCCGGTACGGGGTGAGGGTGCCAAACCTAAGTAGCGCTACTAACTAATACCTTGTTACCTCTCAGGTAACCAAACAACACGAGGGACTTTAAAGGTGATAGGATGAGTATTATCCAACATTACCGATTTACAACAAGACGTATTCCTCTCAGGAATACCCAAACAAGTTACCCAAAACCCATCCCTCCCAGGGATACCCAAGGACTGTCCCAACCACTGGGACGCATGCTCAAAAGAGATGAACTCACCTTTGGTTTGCTCGGTAAGATTAAGGTACGTATTCCAGGTTGGTCAACTAAATCCTATTAGGATCACCAGTGACAATCAGTTTCACAATCACGTAAATCACAATCTTATGTGCACATCGTACAAGTCATAACCAATATAGTTCGTACTATCACACAAGTCGTAACAAGTATTCATACTGACACGCATTCACATTACAAGTTAGGGCCGTATACGCAATGTTTCATCTTATCACTAGTTTGTCAAACGCAAAAGATTACAATTCAAACAGTTTATATTTGACCCATGTGTTTAACCCTTCCTCCTACCCGGCCCATATTTGTAAAATCCACACTTACTGTGATCCAGTCCCACCCGTGGGCCATTTACCAACGTACGGCCCAATACACAACTGCAACCCGAGTCATATCGAGAGGCCCAAACAGTGTAAGTGAACTCCCGTCTATGCGATTTGGGCTTGATGAAATCCTCTTCGGTTGTTGGCCCAAATCTATAACAATTTCAAGTAAAGGCCCAACTCACACATCAAGTCTAACATAAATCCAATTAACCAAAGTGTGTGCGTGGCCCATGTGTTGTTAGTTTAACCCATTGCTTTCTTTCACATAAATCCTCAAACCTCCCCATAGTCACGATCAGTTTATACAATGAATAAAAAGAATCATGAGTTCTACAATCAACAGGTTCATTAATCCCACTCAATGTGTCACCATAATTAATTCCCATGTCATGCAAGGCATATATATTATCACATGCAACCGTCCTCCTTCATACACACATGTAAGGCTTGCATATTTTATAAGTTATTGACACAATATTGGAATTCCCACTTTGCTTGATTAGATCAAGTCCACAACACATGAGCCGCCATTTTTATTCAAAGTTATCTAACTTTTTCAACCATTAAACTTCAATTCCATTGGACCAATAAAATACTGTTACATCAAAATCCATTATGAATCACAACTTAAGCATCATATAAGTCAATCAGCAGCAATGGAGTTTAATATTAAAAAAAATCGCCATTAGAACAAACCATTCGCACACAAAACTAATAATCATGCAATCTTCTCATATCATTACTAATCAATCCCAAGATCATACTTAGTCTACGCACCACATATTCACATATTATGCATAACCCAATTTAACAAACTAATATAAAATGCATGATGAGAATACATACCAATCGGAGGAGTATATGCAAATGAGAGGGTTACGAGAGAGAAAAGGAGGGGGTTATCCATTGCCAACGAGATATCTTGATGGGGGGTGATGTTTGTTTAGGGTTTTCTTATGTGAGAGTTGAATGATTTCTTTATGGCCATGCACCCCTTTAAACGAAAATATACAAACCCCTAACATAACCGGGCCTAACCTTGGGTTATTTACAAGAGAAGCTGGGCTGGACCTTGGGCCATAAGGGAATGCACATGCGGGTTAAGTGTGGGGGGGGTTTCCGGCCCAGTTGTGCAATTAACGAAGCCCACTTGGGTTATCTACTACATACGTACAAATACACGACATAGATAGTCAAGCACATAAAACACATTTGGCAGTTTCACGCATAGATAACCTACACACATAACGTTTTAGCGAAACACGAGTATAACCTACTAAGTCTTGTATGATCGTGACATAAAAGCAATTAAATGTAACGACACACGCCAAATGTTGTGGAGTTTGAGTAATGCGAACCTTGAATATTCGGGTTGTCACATCATCCCCAACTTGAAAGAAATTTCGTCCCGAAATTTGACAAGTAATCACAGAGGAGTGAAGTGATAAATCAAGACTGCTGCAGGTTTTCCCCAGGTGCCACACCATCCCCAACTTGAAGAGGAATTTCATCCCGAAATTCGCCAGTAGTACCAGCATTAGATTGGTCATCAGGAAAAAGTTGAGGATATTTAAGCTTCATTTGATCCTCACGCTCCCACATGAACTCTGGTCCATGTCTTGAGTTCCAATGAACTCTCACAATCGGGATACGACTATGTTTACGCACCTTGACCTCTCGGTCCATGATCTCTATAGGCTCTTTGACAAACTGCAACTTGTCGTCAATCTTCAGCTCTTGGAATGGCACAATTAGTGCTTCATTAGACAAACACTTCTTCAACTGCGAAACGTGAAAAACATCGTGAACATTACCCAACTCAGCAGGTAACTCAAGTTTGTAAGCCACTTTACCGATCCGCTTCAGGATTTTAAATGGCCCAACGTAACACGGATTCAGCTTGTCGCGCTTCCCAAGGCGTACAACACCCTTCCACGACGAAACTTTCAACATAACCCGATCACCTACAGCGAACTCTAACGGTTTCCTACGCTTGTCAGCGTAGCTTTTCTGACGATCACGCGTTGCCGCCAAACGACTCCCAATCCAAACAACCTTCCCAAGACTTTCGAGTACTAGTTCTGGACCAGTAATTAAGTTGTCAACCATCTCAGTCTAACAAGAGGGTTGGCATTACCGTCTATGTAATGCCTCAACAGAGTTGTCTGGTTAACAAAATGATAACTGCCACAGTAGTACTCAACCATAGGTAAGAGTCCTTCAAATTTTCACCAATGCCAGTCACACACATGCTCGCAGCATGTCTTCGAGTGTCAGGGGGGTCGTTTATTCCGACCATTTATCCCATGGTGATAAGCAATGCTCATGTCTAGACGTGCGCCAAGGGTGTTGTGTATTGCCTGACATGAATCAAGGATAGATCAAAATCAGAGATAACAGGAGTTGGCACCTCATGCCCTAAAGCCGCCTCTCTCAGAGGAATATTCACAAGCTGTGAAGACTCGTCAGTTCATCGATTGCAAGAAAGTGTGCTGGTAACGTGAGTCCATCAACGATCACCCAGGTGATAATGTTTCTGTTTCGAGTTGTAAGCAGACCAGTGACAAAATCCATGGCAGTCTCTTCTCATTTCCCTATGGGTGTTTCCGGTTACTGATACTCCACCTCGACTTTCCCACAAGTCAAACATCATTCACAAACATAGCTAGGTAGGCCTTCATGCCCGATCACCAATGAAAGATTTATAGATCCTAATATCCCTCATCAAACCCAGACGACTAGAATATCGAGGCCGGTGTGTTTTGCTCAACACGAGTTCCCTACGGTTGCCGTATAATAAGACCCACATTCGTTCCAAGAGGTAGCGAATATTGTCCAACCTGCAAAGGTTGCTTCCCCATGCCCCGCATGGGTCAATCTTGAGAACTCTCTTCCTTCAGTTCTTCAATTTGAACAAGGCGAGTCTGATCAGGTATGTTAAAGTCAATAGTGAGCTCCAAAGCTTGTGCACGTCTAGGTTTCACGGTCGTATTCCTTCAAAAGTTCCCCCCAGCGTTGCCATCACATGTTTAGCTTTCTTGAAACAAGGGTACACGGGAGGCCCTTGTGATCGGTCTAAGTGGTGCATTCGGTACCGTCCAAGTAATGCCTCCAATTTAAATCCAAAGACTACGGCTTCCACCGCAGGTCGTGATTCGTGCAGTTCTTCCTGTAAGTCCACCACGTAAGCCATCGCCCTCTCATGTTGCATGTGTGTGTAACTGCATTGCAGAGTTGGGTTTCAAAAGCTGAGAAGACGTCCTCCTATTTTATCTTCCACGAACACAGCACCCTGCTGTGTTGAAGAGATTAAAGTTGCGTGATCTTCGAAAATCATGTGATGAATCTGCGATAGTATCTAACGAGACCAAGAAATTGTTGTATCCTCGAAGGGGTCCTTGGTGTCGATCAGTTTCTAACAAAATGGATCTTAGCGAGATCTACGTGTGTTTCCACTTCGTTGTTTATATGACCAAAATTGTACCTCTCGAATCCAGAAGTTACCTTTAACAAGACTTCGCGTGGAGTGGCTCCTTCCTCAGGAGCTCTAAGATAGGATACATATGCCGCCCATTTTGTTCCTTTCTCTTGGTAATGATTCAAAACGGCGTCAACAAACACGGTCGATTCTTGTGGTCCATAAAACTGTTGGTGTGATGATTGACTCAATGATCATGGTGTACAAAGTCGCAATGGCCATATTAAGTTTGATATGCCATCCTAAGAGCATTCCCCCCTTGGACTTTCATCCGCTGATAATTCATTCGTTAATCAATCTTCGAATAGGAGCTTAACTCTTGCAACTGGTCAACAGGTTGTCAATACATGGTCGAGGCGAAGGGTTCTTGACTGTCACTGTACTGAGTTCTTGATAGCCAGTACACAAACGAAAAGGCTTATCTTCACAAATATAACTGAGGCTCCCCAAAGCGAAAAGCTAGGTCTGATAAAACTCCTATCCAACAGTTCCTGAAGTTGATTAGGCGGTTCCTGCAACCTTCCTGATGTGAGGCAGTAAGGAGAACTAGTAATAAGGGCTGCTTCTGACATGATACCGATCTGATATTCCACCTGACAATGTGAAGGTAAACCTGTTAGTCCTTCTGGTACCACATAGGGAGAAATCACGAACAATTGGTGGATCCTCGATCCTCTTTTTCTTAGCCTTAACATCAGTAACGAGTACTAACATAGCGGGGTAATCCTTCTGTAGATACGTCTGGGCCTTCATTGCTGAAATGATGCTAACCTTTACACCACTCTGACACCCTAGGTCAAACGACGATTCTCCACTAGGAAGAGGGATACGCAAGATTTTCTCCTCACCGTGCGTATCTACGCGATATCTAGATAACCAATCCATACTGACAACTGCGTCGAAACCATCCAAAATAGTAGAAGGAAGGTCGATGTCGAACACTTGTCTCACAAGGTCGAGTTTGCATCCCAACAACCATATGAGGTTTTAATTAACTTGCCATCAGCCATTTCCACAACAGGTTCGGTTTCAAGAAGCATCAGGGTTAAACAGAACAGAGACGAAGCAATTCGTTACCAAGAACGTCTAGGCCACCATGTTGTTATAATCCTGGCATCGCCCACTCCAATCCTAAATGCCCCTCCATGAGCATCATTTCCCGTGTTGTTGTACTCGTTGCGAGGATTTCCAGTACAGCCATCGTTTCCTTGGTTGTTATCGTTTTGATTTAACAATGGCCACTCCATGTCGTAGGCACCTTCATTCCCATACTGTTGGTTACCATTACAAGTACCTTGATGTCGCCGTGACTGTTGCCTCTAACGCTGTTGTTTGAAACGGAGCTCTGCGATCTTTCACCGAAAGGGTCCATCTTTTGACATTCCATGGTACGTACTAAAGCACTACTCACTGTTCGGGAAACTTCACATTCCACTCTATAGTCAATTGTCATCGCTTATGTCCTGATTCGTTCGTAAAGGTTGGCTCCCACCAGTAGCTGACTAGGGTTAGAGATTCGATTGCAGTCACTTTGCTGGTGTTCATTGCCGGTAATCAGGGTCGTCCTTATACTGGGGTCGGCAAGGTACTACGCTCATCTTCTTGTCCTTCGATCTAGCAAGTTGATTGAGTAATACGCGGTACGTTGCGAGAGTGTTGCAGAAGTGATCGTACTTCGGGAGCTACGACGTCAACACATTGAGTTTCAGCCAATGAAGTGGAGTGAGAAAGGTATCGACCAATCATTCGATGCTGCGACATCCAACTCAGGGGCGTTCGTACTAGCACCTAACATTCTACACGATTCGCTAGGCGCTTAGATGGGTGTTCAGGTAGTACACGATAGCATCAAGGTTCGTAAAAATTCAGGGAGAGGTGAAAAGGTCACATTTGAGTAGGAGACAATCACTGTTATAACTCCTATAGACTTGTTACGTTTCACATTGATCAAATAACGGAATAGAACCCCTTTTTCACTTGTTAAGTCTCACTGGGACTCGCATGCACCCCACATTATTATTATGTGTGCACCCACAATAATATTGTGATTTGCATGCTCATCTCAGCTCCTCCTAACTCGTGTCAAATGGCTCTTCAAACTTAGATATCAAACAGGGGTTGTCAAAATGACAAGATCACAGGAATCTAAGGACTACGGCATACTATCAACACATCATAATGTAAGCAAGCAATCCATGTAATCATGCTATAGTGACGGGTGTGTGTTCGTATGTTACGTCATAAACAAATGTGTACTAGTCATGTAATGTATGCAACAAGTGAGAAAGACGAACCTTGTAGTCTGGAGCTGAGTGTCATGGTCGATTTCGGTACTGTTCGGTTATAGTCTGGTTTTATGAAAACGTTTTAAAACCAAGTTCACTATAACCAGTGGCTCTGATACCAAACTGTCACACCCCCAAAATACCACCTAGGGAATGTCCCTGTTAAGCGTGTGACGTACCAACAACGAGCCACTAATCACATTGAACCCATACAAGTGTCTAAATAAAATCCTCAATTATTAATGAAAATACCATCAACCGGTTTAAATAAAAACCAACATGTTCAGCGGAAGCAAATAGTAAACCAAAGTCAAACTGTTTCAAAACCAATGTATAGTATCAATAGTTCAACACATGAATTCCTCCAGTCGACCCATGACCACTCCAGCTACTCCAGACAGCAAGTTCCCAAACATCTAACGACTTATGAGCATGCAACAAGTGTATCAGACAACGCTGGTGAGTTCATAGTTTTACGAAAACATTGGTTACCAAGTGTTTAGTTAATCCATTGAATTTAATGTTGATAATACCCCGAATACAAGACGGCTCCAGATTATTTTACCCTTTCTCCAATGCTCCTATCAAAGCATTGGTTATGACTAGGTCATTAGTTCACACATGTCCTCTCTGATACGGGGTGAGGGTGCCAAACCTAAGTAGCGCTACTAACTAATACCTTGTTACCTCTCAGGTAACCAAACAACACAGAGGGACTTTAAAGATGATAGGATGAGTATATTATCCAACATTACTGATTTACAACAAGACGGATTCCTCTCAGGAATACGCAAACAAGTTACCCAAAACCCATCCCTCCCAGGGATACCCAAGGACTGTCCCAACCACCGGGATGCATGCTCAAGAGAGATGAACTCACCTTTGGTTTGCTCGGTAAGATTAAGGTACGTATTCCAGGTTGGTCAATTAAATCCTATTAGGATCACCAGTGACAATCAGTTTCACAATCACTAAATCAAAATCTTATGTGCACATCGTACAAGTCATAACAAATATAGTTTGTACTATCACACAACTCGTAGCAAGTATTCATACTGACACGCATTCACATTACAAGTTAGGGCCGTACACGCAATGTTTCGTCTTATCACTAGTTTGTCAAACGCAAAAGATTACAATTCAAACAGTTTATATTCGACCCTTGTGTTTAACCCTTCCTCATACCCGGCCCATGTGTGTAAAATCCACACTTACTGTGATCCAGTCCCACCGGTGGGCCATTAACCAACGTGCGGCCCAATACACAATTGCAACCCGGTCATATCGAGAAGCCCAAACAGTGTAAGTGAACTCCCGTCTATGTGATTTGGGCTTGATGAAATCCTGTTCGGTTGTTGGCCCAAACCTATAACAATTTCAAGTAAAGGCCCAACTCACACATCAAGTCTAACATAAATCCAATTAACCAAAGTGTGTGCGTGGCCCATGTGTTGTTCATTTAACCCATTGCTTTCTTTCACATAAATTCTCAAACCTCCCCATAGTCACGATCAGTTTACACAATGAATAAAAAGAATCATGAGTTCTACAATCAACAGGTTCATTAATCCCACTCAATGTGTCACCATAATTAATTTCCATGTCATGCAAGGCATATATATTATCACATGCAACCGTCTTCCTTCATACACACATGTAAGGCTTACATATTTTATAAGTTGCTGACATAATATTGGAATTCCCACTTTGCTTGATTAGATCAAGTCCACAGCACATGAGCCGCCATTTTTATTCAAAGTTATCTAACTTTTTCAACCATTAAACTTCAATTCCATTGGACCGATAAAATACTGTTACATCAAAATCAATTATGAATCACAACTTAAGCATCATATAAGTCAATCAGCAGCAATAGAGTTTAATATTAAAAAATCGCCATTAGAACAAACCATTCGCACACAACACTAATAATCATGCAATCTTATCATATCATTACTAATCAATCCCAAGATCATACTTAGTCTACGCACCCACATATTCACATATTATGCATAAACCAATTTAACAAACTAATATAAATTGCATGATGAAAAGACATACCAATCAGAGGAGTATATGTAGATGAGGGGGTTACGAGAGAGAATGGGAGGGGGTTATCTACTACCGATGAGATATCTTGATGGGGGTGATGTTTGTTTAGGGTTTTCTTATGTGAGAGTTGAATGATTTCTTTATGGCCATGCACCCCTTTAAACGAAAATATACAAACCTCTAACATAACCGGGCCTAACCTTGGGTTATTTACAAGAGAAGCTGGGCCAGACCTTGGGCCATAAGGGAATGCACATGCGGGTTAAGTGTGGGGGGGTTTTCCGGCCCAGTTGTGCAATTAACAAAGCCCACTTGGGTTATCTACTACATAAGTACAAATACACGATGATGTGTGTAAAATGCAACATATAAATTACATCAAATGAGGCATAAAACTAACCCTTTTTAAGTACTAATGTTGGAAAAAGAGTGTTTTTGTCTTCCTTTTGTATTTTCAGGATTAAATGAGCTCAAATTCACAAAAGAAGCAAAAAGACAGCTAAATCTAACATAAATACAAGAAAAGGAACATAAGTGGATTGCCCGACCCCTCAACAGCATCCTCCAAAGCAAAATAGAGAAGGCAGAAGACTAAACACGCCCCGTGCTCCGCCAGCACGTGGCCGTGCCCAAGAAGCAGCAGAAAAGACAAACCTATAGAAGCTTCTATTGCCCACCACGAGGTCGTGTCCAGCGGACACGGGGGCGTGGCGAAAGTACAGCAGACGCATTAATTGTAATTGCGAATTACAATTAATGAAGAGAGAGAGTGTCAGACAGGCACGGGGGCGTGTCCAGCGGACACGGGGCCGTGCCCAGCCTTCCGTTCAGCCTACAAATAGGAGTGCTTGGTTTCATTGCAACTCATCCCTTGGCACACCACCTCTCTCACACTTCATCCACCACCCACCACCATCACAACACCATCATCCACCACCATCATCCATTGTCCATCATAGAGTGTGTGAGTCGTCTCGGGATCCAAGATTGATCGTAAGAGTTCTTGACAATCAAGGCCATGTTTGCCTAAGTCTCTTACATCACTTGGTGAAGACAAGTGTTTAGTATAATACTTTTTATTTTTAATCTTTTGCACTTTTTATTTGGTTTTGTATTAATGACTTTAATAACTAGTTGCTTATGTTGAAGGTGATCTTTCCTTATCGTTTGTCCGTGGTGTCTTGGCATTATTTTACTGTCTATATAAAATAAAAGATTTTCACCATTCGTATCTCCACGGTCTATATGGAGGTATGTTGACTACCTAGTCGGGGGTTAAGGGAACGGTTTGGTAAGGGTCTTGCCCTTGTTCAGCGTTTAGAGGTCCTGCAAGGGACCTGGGTCAAATTTAGTAGGATCTCCTTCAATGCCCATAGGTATTGGATGGCGGGGATCCAAACTCTTTGACCCCCTCATAAGTTAACTACTATTAATACTATAACCCGGCTATTTAGGATTGTATCCCTGCTGACTCAGACTACTTAGTAGAGGGTAACGTCACCGCCAAAAGCGGGGCCTACCATAATTTGCATTAATAACTTAATTCATTATCTTCCAATAATCCAACCCTTTAGGATTGTATCCTTGCTGACTCAAACTACTGGGTTGAGGGTAACGTCGCCTTCAAAAGAGGGGCCTACTACAATAACTAAGATAATCTCTTAAACAAGTGCAAAAGTGCGAAAATAATCAAAGGTTATACTAATACACGAGTCGGATCCAGGTGATTCATCTTGTCTATCTGTTTTTATTTTATTTTTATTTTTCAGCATCTAGTTATTTTTTTAGTTTAAAAACCTTTTCTAACATTTTGATTTGATTAGACGTTGAGGATAAACCGGTACTAAAAGCTCTTGTGTCCTTGGACGACCTCGGTATCTTACCAACACTATACTACGTCCACGATGGGTGCACTTGCCCATATGTGTGTTTAGTGTTAGTAAATATCGTGTTTAATAAATTTAAAACTTAGCTAAAAGTGTAAAAAGGGCTTAAAATATACATCAAAAATATATTACACTACACGCACATCAAGTTTTTGGCGCCGCTGCAGGGGACACAAGGATTTTAAGAAAGTTAGGAATCAACGGCCTAATCATCTTTTTATTTTTTCTTCTTAATTTTTTAGGATTTTCTTAGTTTTTCAGCTTCTGCAGAGCTCAGCACGGGCCGTGCCGCTGAACACGCCCCCGTGCTCAATAATTGGAACTGGCAATCCTGTTTTAAGTCAGACAGTAAGCTGAACACGGGGCCGTGCTCACTCAACACGCCCCCGTGCCCAAGATTCACTTACTGAAAACAGAACCGTTAGATCCCGGCGGTTGGTAATTTCTGACACAAACATGAGTGATAATAATTCTTTTTACTTTCGGCACTCTTATGGTACGTGGTGTCAATTATGTGGAGGAGAACATAAAGAAGTAAAATGTTACTTTCTAAATTATAGGCCCCACTACATAGACCCACCTATTCCTTATAACCTTAAGAGGGGCGAAAGTAAAAATAATCACTATCTCTCCCTCGAATGCGCCCAGCCAGATATTCTAGGAGAAATGCTCCTTGACGAGTTATTTCAACTAGAAGAGCTAATTCTAAATTGGTCAAAAGAGCTTAGGAAGGATTTTATTGATCCACCCCAAGACGATGACCATGAAGAAATGTTGGGATCGCATTCCGACAACCTCGTTGCTCCAAAAAATACCTTCATACCTAGCGATGACTTGGACGTTAGTCGTCCCTGTGCCGATTGTTCCGTGAAGGACTCTACATCGACTTCGTTCGGTGCATACATAGACCTGAGCGATTCGGCATACACCTTCTTTAACAAGAGCCCGGGAAAGGGTTGGACTTGTCCACCTAGAATGAAAATAGGAATTACCCTAACCGACAACCTTTTGCGTTCTCGCCTTAGTCTAGGACAATTAAGGTATCTTAGGCACTTTGGGGTTGTTCCAACCAGTAAGGAACCACCCGATATCGATGAGATCCTTAGAAGTAACAAAACTCCATAAGACAGCCTCCAGACACGGGGCCGTGTCCAGGTCAACACGCCCCCGTGCTCACCTAAAAGATTCTCTGCTGATTTTGTCAGAATACGGACAAGATGTGTCAGGATTTCCTCTGCACACGGGGCCGTGTCCAGCCAACACGGGGCCGTGTCCAGTGCGCTGTCGTTTTCTTTAAATGCAGCCTGATCCCTGCTCATTTTTTGACCACTTCAAAAGACAGAGATTCCTGGGATCTTCACTCATACCATCCTAGCTAAGTGCTAAAAGAAGGTTCCCAAGGACCATCTTGTCCCTTCCACTTTTATTCATTACCTCTTCTTTCAAATTTTTCAAACATTTCCTCCATGAAAGCTTGGAAGCTCCATGATTCCAACCTTTCATGAGAAGTTTGTAAGATTATTTGCTAAGGATCCTTGTTTAAAGTTAGTTGTATAACTTTGTTTTAAATTATCTGTGCTTAAAACCCAGTTGAAAATCATAAAAAAAAATTAAAACTCCAAGACTCCTTAGCCTAAAATCCTGCAGACAAGTGGACACGGGGCCATGCTCATCAAGCACGGGGCCGTGTCCGAGGCACTGTTTCGTAAAAATTTAGTTTTCTTCGGTTTCTTTCTCAGAAAATGGCAAGCAGAACAAGCGGAACATCTTCAAGAAGTAACCGACAAGGGAGAAGATCATCAACGGCAGAAGACTCTCTTGTAAACAATGTTTACGCCCTAAGAGAGGCTATTGACAAAATGACGGGAGTGGAGGAAGCATTGGTCGACCGTATCAACCATCTAACGGTGGGACTGGAGGGCTGTCTCCGAGAGGTGAACCTCTTGCACCAGAGGTTAAACCTCCTCGCCTCCCCGCCCTTGGTGCCTATAATAACCCAAAGGGCGTGGAACGTGGTTCCCGAAGTCATCATTCCGGCCGAATGGTACGCCATTCACCCTGAGCCTCCGCAAAGGGTGGTGCAAGGAGTCCCGGTGAATGTCCCCCCTCAGCCACAAGTTGCTGAGGAAAATGAAGCTGCCTTCTTCCTTCCAAGGGAGATAGAAGAATGACTTTAAACGACATCTAGGGAAGAAAACCATCAGCCGAAAGTCCTACTATATCGGGAAACTATTCTCAAAAATTTTCTTAAAAAGTAGAACTCTTTATGATAACCTCGTGTACCTCCTGACCTAGTTAGTTAAGTTTTTAATTTTATTTTAGGAATCTTATGTATTTCTCTATGGTTAAATGGAACGATGGTTTTAAGGTTTGGATAATCCATAATAAATAAAACACACTCATGGTGGTAAAGGATGAAAAGGGAAACGAGAAACATGACCCCATGCACAAGAACAAGGCAACCCGACATCAATTTCTCCAACACAAAAGGTTCAACACGGGCCGTGTCCAACCAACACGGCCCCGTGCTGAACCCCCTGCAGAAAAATGCCCAGTTCAGGTAACTGGACACAGGCCGTGTTCACCAGACACGGCCCCGTGTCCAGGCTTCTGTTTCTTTTCATTAATTTTCGTTACTGGCACCTGAACACGGGGCCGTGTCCGGTCGCCACGGGGCCGTGTCCGGTCCCCACGGGATCGTGTCTGGTCCCCACGGGGCCGTGTCCAGACTGCCAGTAACATAAAATCTTTGCTTTTAACACCATATTACACATCTAATCAACCTAAAAATTTATTTTTGGGACACATTAAGGACAATGTGTAATTTAAGTGTGGGGGATGCTAAAACCTTGAAATTTTGCAAGTCCTAAAAACAAGCCTTACACAAAACTCTATTGGAACTCCTAATCACCCCAAATTTTTTCAAAAATTTCCATTTTTTTTACTTGTCTAAAGTTTAAGTTGGGAATTCTAAGATTAATAAGGTTATATTTTTACAAATTTACAACCAATAGCGTCGTGATAAAAAGAACCAACATAAGAAAAATATGAAACGGGCATAACAAGCTTAGTTAAAATTTGATTATATATACTTGATCACATAGAAAAGCCCATTCCCACAAAAAGTGAGTTTTGAGCCTTTATTGAGCATACAAATATACATCTTTAGACTAAATGCTCATTTTTCGTTTCTTGTGTGAATAGCCGCTTGGTTCTTACGACTCTAGAACTTGCCACGACGATTCATTCCCAGTCCTTACCAACTTAAACCCAAGTAAGTAAATGATGGAGGCATTAGGACTAACCCCTTTTCCTTTCTACACCATTATTTTTCATTTTTTTTTACCACCTACCTAAAATCCCCCTAGTTAACCCCTTTGAGCCTAAACCTTTCATTTCTTTACCTTAAAACCCTTTTACCCACCAAAACCCTTTTTTTTACCCTTTATTTTAGTGACAAGCTCGGTTTTCGTGTGACTAAAAAAATGATGAAGTTTGAAATAAACAAACAAAGCTCTTCAAACAAAAGCTTGTTTGAAGAAATACTTCGAAATAAAAAGTCACTAAAACAAAATGTTTTACGAAAACCGACGCTTTTTACGCTTTTCGCCCTTTTCTACTAACAACTAACCCATTCACCCACCTTTAGCCCAAGCCTTTACCAAAAAAGTCCTCTTGATATTTACAAAGGTAACGAGTTAAAAAGGAGGAGGATTGATTGCTTGGCAAGCTTATGGTAGGAATAAGTTCCATGCCGCTCTCGCGTGATTCACTAAAAATACACCTTCGGCCGAGTGTGAGTGATTTCTCCCGTGAGGTATGTGAACTTGTATATAAATGGAATTTTAAAAAGGCATGTTATGCCCAAATAAGTAATTTCTCCTATGAAACGTTCTAAACAAATCATAACGAATAGGATTGTAAATAAGTAAAAAAATAAAAACCAAAAAAATCTTGGATTCTCGACACTCTATGACAAGCCAAAACCTTCTCTTCTACCCATTCCATTTGGGAGTGTAAGCCACATATTAAAGAGTTTTGCTTGAGGACAAGCAAAAGTTTAAGTGTGGGGGTATTTGATGTGTGTAAAATGCAACATATAAATTACATCAAATGAGGCATAAAACTAACCCTTTTTAAGTACTATTGTTGGAAAAAGAGTGTTTTTGTCTTCCTTTTGTATTTTCAGGATTAAATGAGCTCAAATTCACAAAAGAAGCAAAAAGACAGCTAAATCTAACATAAATACAAGAAAAGGAACATAAGTGGATTGCCCGACCCCTCAACAGCATCCTCCAAAGCAAAATAGAGAAGGCAGAAGACTAAACACGCCCCGTGCTCAGCCAGCACGGGGCAGTGCCCAAGAAGCAGCAGAAAAGACAAACCTATAGAAGCTTCTATTGCCCACCACGGGGCCGTGTCCAGCGGACACGGGGGCGTGGCGAAAGTACAGCAGGCGCATTAATTGTAATTGCGAATTACAATTAATGAAGAGAGAGAGTGTCAGACAGGCACGGGGGCGTGTCCAGCGGACACGGGGCCGTGCCCAGCCTTCTGTTCAGCCTATAAATAGGAGTGCTTGGTTTCATTGCAACTCATCCCTTGGCACACCACCTCTCTCACACTTCATCCACCACCCACCACCATCACAACACCATCATCCACCACCATCATCCATTGTCCATCATAGAGTGTGTGAGTCGTCTCGGGATCCAAGATTGATCGTAAGAGTCCTTGACAATCAAGGCCATGTTTGCCTAAGTCTCTTACATCACTTGGTGAAGACAAGTGTTTAGTATAATACTTTTTATTTTTAATCTTTTGCACTTTTTATTTGGTTTTATATTAATGACTTTAATAACTAGTTGCTTATGTTGAAGGTGATCTTTCCTTATCGTTTGTCCGTGGTGTCTTGGAATTATTTTACTGTCTATATAAAATAAAAGATTTTCACCATTCATATCTCCACGGTCTATATGGAGGTATGTTGACTACCTGGTCGGGGGTTAAGGGAACGGTTTGGTAAGGGTCTTGCCCTTGTTCAGCGTTTAGAGGTCCTGCAAGGGACCTGGTCAAATTTAGTAGGATCTCCTTCAATGCCCATAGGTATTGGATGGCGGGGATCCAAACTCTTTGACCCCCTCATAAGTTAACTACTATTAATACTATAACCCGGCTATTTAGGACTGTATCCCTGTTGACTCAGACTACTTAGTCAAGGGTAACGTCACCGCCAAAAGCGGGGCCTACCATAATTTGCATTAATAACTTAATTCATTATCTTCCAATAATCCAACCCTTTAGGATTGTATCCTTGCTGACTCAAACTACTGGGTTGAGGGTAACGTCGCCTTCAAAAGAGGGGCCTACTACAATAACTAAGATAATCTCTTAAACAAGTGCAAAAGTGCGAAAATAATCAAAGGTTATACTAATACACGAGTCGGATCCAAGTGATTCATCTTGTCTATCTGTTTTTATTTTATTTTTATTTTTATTTTTATTTTTCAGCATCTAGTTATTTTTTTTAGTTTAAAAACCTTTTCTAACATTTTGATTCGATTGGACGTTGAGGATAAACCGGTACTAAAAGCTCTTGTGTCCTTGGACGACCTCGGTATCTTACCAACACTATACTACGTCCACGATGGGTGCACTTGCCCATATGTGTGTTTAGTGTTAGTAAATATCGTGTTTTATAAATTTAAAACTTGGCTAAAAGTGTAAAAAGTGCTTAAAATATACATCAAAAATATATTACCCTACACGCACATCACACGACATAGATAGTCAAGCACATAAAACACATTTGACGGTTTCACACATAGATAACCTACACACATAACGTTTTAGCGAAACACGAGTATAACCTACTAAGTCTTGTATGATCGTGACATAAAAGCAATTAAATGTAAGGACACACGCCAAATGTTGTGGAGTTTGAGTAATGTGAACCTTGAATATTCGGGTTGTCACATTAAAAGGGATCAGTGGCATAAAAAGCTAAAAAACCACTAAAAGCATCTGTAAAACATTTATTTCATTATTAATATGCCATTAAAAATATAAACTAGTGGCATAAAACATAACTACCACTAAAAGTTCGTGTCATACGTAAAGTGCCACTAAAAACTAAATTAGTGGCACAAAAGCTAAGTGTCATTAAAAACGTGTGCCACTATATGGCAATTTTTTTTGTAGTGTAAGTTGTATGTACGCATATGGATATGAAGGGGTAGATGCATGAATTGGAATTTTGTTTATACGAACGAATGAGAATTGTATATATGGTTTTAATACCTATGAGTGTTAGCGATGTTAAGCATATTTCTTTTGAGAATAGAATGAAAGTGCAGGTAGGCTATCATTGGCGTTATGACGTTTTGACACAGGGATGCAAAGATTGAATTTGGAGAGATATCTGAATGGATTAGTATTTGTAGAACGAATGCGACGTGGCCGTTTAATTATGTAAGTTTAGATTATGTATAATGTCATCAAGTACTAATGATGTGAACGTATGTAATGAGTACAGGTTACACAGAATCACTGAACATCATCATGGAATGTAGGCGGCTGAAGATCGAGTCATAACCCAGATTGTATGGGAGCGTGTGGTCTTGTAGTTAGTAAAGATGTCATGTTTTATTTCTTAAAATGAGAACAAAGAATGCAAATCTTGTTATAGATTGTTAGAATGTTTATAATGAAAGAAATTTTAAGTTCGTATTTTCCGTTGTGTCCTTTTGGTTAAACGTGCTAGGGTCGTACATGATGAAAAGTGATATCTTTCCATCATACAATGATACCACTAGAACAAGCCCTTTTATAAGCGTGACATTTATGTTTACAAATTTAATCTTAAGACTATACTCAAAACTAGGTTAGAAATGTGACTAAAAGTTAAAACTTTTAAAACCCATTAAAATGTGACTAAAACGTAGTTAATATTTAAATGGTAAGTATTAAGAAATTGATTAGTTATTACCTTCTATTTATATTTATTCTAAATAGCTATAAGTTTTGAAAGACTTATATGGTCAGGTTATACTTTTGTGAGGCTGTGTGGTGTGGTAATTGTGGTTTGGGTCATGGATTGTTATATGAAACATGATTCGCGTGGTACACCACTCCCCTCTTAAACCCATGAGTGGTGAGCATGGCTATAATTAGTGAGCATGCAAACCATGAGCCTCCTTAATTAATTGCGGGAATTTGATTGGTGATGGAGGATGATGGATAATGATTGGGTCATGGTCCATACCATATTGGGTGGTAGATGAGGATGATGGATGAGGGGTGGAGTGATGTGGTACCTATGGGGAGGATGGTGATGTCATTATGAACATCACTATCCACACCATATAGAGAATTTTTATTATGCACTTACAAACTTAATATATCTTTTATACGCATATAAACGACTAAAATACGGCAAAAATATATTCATTATTTTTAATTATATTTTGTGCCCAAACTTTTTTGGAAAGTAAACAAATACGGCAAAAACATATTCATTATTTCTAATTATATTTTGTTCCCAAACATTTTTGGAAAGTAAACAAGCAAATGTTTTATTAACTCGTTAACAATTCGGTTTTGCACGCTGCAATGCACACGGAGTAAAAAAAACCTAGTTAGTTTAAAAGTACCATACATTAAAAAAATAGTGTCTCTACTTAAAAATATTCTCTTAGCTAAGTTCCAAAATAAGATAATAATATAAGAAATTTTACCATACATATACCATGAACAAGGTGTCACATTTAGGTCCTTTTTTATATATCGAAGTAGTATACCAATTGCTTTATTCTCATAATATAATGTAAAGTTTTATAAAATGCTAAATATACCTCTGCTATATCTATGTATAAATTTTGTTGAATGTTGGATCGTCGTGTGACCCTAACGAGTCAATCAGAAGAGTTATATATCAAAATCAAAGGCGGAATCAGTGATTCTGACGTAATACAGCTTGAATTCCCCTAATTATCTTCTTATTAATCAATTCTGAGCTTTTACATATCGTTTGACAAACTGGCAGCACCTCGACTCTGAATTGGAAAAGTTACAAATGAGATGGTGAGCTTGGTATTTATAGGAGTGGTAATTCCGTGCGGAATTAGCTGATGTAATACCATGCGAAATTAGCAAAGCTAATTTCGTGCGGAATTAGCTCTTCACACTCAAATTTGATTTTTTCCCGTACCAAGCACCATTCTATCCTATCTAGACACAAGACTCTATAAAGACGAAGTTACCAGACATTTGTGCACCAACAGACTCCCCCTTGGATGTTGATGAAGTCTTTAGCATCCAGTCTTCAGTCTTTAGTCTTGATCAATCATTCTCTCTGCCCTAATTGTCTTGACACTGTAAAGCATCCATCAATCTTCTACCTTCAAACTCCCCTTTGAATGTTGATCCAGAATGTAGACTCCCCCTTTCGAAAACTCCCCCTCTCGATAAGCTGGGACTTGAATTCTGGTTCAATCTTTGACATTTTCTTTGCCATGAGGATCTTTCAAACCTGTAACTTGTTTCTAAAAAAATTTGACATTACAATCTATTCACATTTAAACTTTTTCTTGATGTTCATCAGTTTTAGAAATCCACTTAAGTATTCAAGTCCAAATTAATGACCCTGCATACTTAATTAGTCTACCAAGTCCAACTTAATGACCTTGGTTGACCTGTGACAGAACAAAACTGACTTTTTGTTAAACATTTTCAAACATTTTCTGAAAAATTACAAGTTTCAACTTAATGAACTTGCTTTAACTTTGTAATTTCACCATCTTAACAAAGTAAGCTCACGACTCATCTTCCAGCTCAGAATCTTCATGCATCTGCCTCAAACTATGAATCTGAATGATCACCTTTCCATTTTGGTTTGTCAGAAAATAAAGCAGAAATGAAAACCTTTTTGGATTTTGAATAAAGATTCTAAACTAGAAGTGAAATACAGAAATAGAATGCAATGAAAGAAAACTATTTACAAACATATTTTTGGTGAGCGTGTTAGGGAATCATATCAGCTATCAGACAAGTTACTAGCACTGTTAAGCTTGATAACATACCAAGAATTAAACAATTTGCTTAGATTGTCGATATACTGATCCTCTTTAAATTTTCATCAAATTTCAATCTATTCAAGATACGATTTAGGTGATTTAAAGACTTAAACTTATATGTGTGTCCCACCTCTTGAATATACTCCCGTATCCAGATCCCAATATTCAGTCTTACAGGTGAATATACCTAGATGATATCTGTTAAAGGGTTAAATGCGAAACCATGAGAGCTCAGGTCAGAACTTCCGTTCAGCAAAGAGATGATGGTTCGACTTTAGGTATGTTCCCATTAGAGAATCTTTTCTTCAACAGCACATGATTAACATTTTGCAATGTTTCATCATTTTTTGTACTGAGGGCGATGCTATATTTCAAGCAAGCAGAAAGTATTATACAGGGACTAGGCCATTGCTTCCGCAAAATCAGAAGTTACCCTAGATATCACTGAGTATAAAGACCTAGTATCTCAGAAAAAGGGATCTTTCAAACTAGATTTCAGGGGTTACCTATATATCCAAGATTTGTTCCCCACAAAATAAGAAAGTTTGAATTTTAGGTTTATATCCCGAACAAACCTACTAAATGTATAAAAACCTATCGGCACATCATCAGCGAGACTGTTTAAAACTTTTAAACTTTACAAATCTTTAGCGTACTATAACTGTCCAACTGATGTACTATAATTTTCCCTTTTTACACAAGCTCTTTTTCAGTTTTCTATTTGTTTTTGGATTTTGAAATATCTCATGTTTTTTAATTTTTCACTGTTTTTGTATTTTCTGAAAATAACCTACTCCCCCTAAATACCAAAACA
Source organism: Helianthus annuus (assembly GCF_002127325.2). Taxonomy (NCBI): domain Eukaryota; kingdom Viridiplantae; phylum Streptophyta; class Magnoliopsida; order Asterales; family Asteraceae; genus Helianthus; species Helianthus annuus. Next base: position 117,026,102 of record NC_035437.2, on the reverse strand, counting down.
AGTAAAAAATCGACAAACCATTGCAGATTGCTTCTCATCATCATCATCTACAGTGGTACCTTCATCAACGCTAATGATTCCATCCGACACCGATAAAAGCATCATACCGTTTAGTTTTAAAAGATATTTAAAACGTGTTTTATCAAAAGCTTTGGTATGTAAATCAGCTTTCTGATTATCAGTGTGGATTTTCTCGATTCGTATCAACTTCTTCCCGAAACAATCTCGGATGAAGTGATGACGAATTTCTATGTGTTTCGTTTTTGCGTGATGAACAGGATTTTTTGTAATGTTAACCGTTGCCTCATTGTCAACAAAGATAGGGGTGTTAAGAAATTGCAAACCATAGTCGCGCATCTGTTGCTGGATCCACAAGATCTGAGAGCAGCAACTGCTAGCAGATACATACTCGGCTTCACATGTGGACAAAGCTATAGAGGTCTGCTTCTTACATTGCCAGGTGACCAATCGAGGTCCGAAAAACTGACAACCCGCTGTTGTTGATTTTGCGTTAACTTTGCAGCATCCGAAATCTGAATCGGAATACCCTTCGAGCGTGAAATCGCCTTTTCTTGAATACCACAACCCCAATGATGGAGTTCCTTTCAGGTAGCGTAATATCCCTTTCACAATCACCATATGCGAAACTCTTGGGTTAGATTGAAATCTTGCTGCGAGGCAAGTAGGATACATGATATCGGGTCTTGAAGCAGTCAAGTACATTAGCGAACCTATCATGGAACGATAGAGCATTTCATCTACCTTGTCTCCAGTGAGATCTGGGTTTGTCCCATGGTTTGTTGCTAACGGGGTGGAAGCTGGATTAGATCCTGACATCCCAAATTTCTCTAGAATATCATGAACGCACTTCGTCTGATGTATGAAAATTCCATTGGACAGTTGATCAACTTGAAGTCCCAAGAAGAATTTCATCTCACCCATCGATAACATTTCGAATTTCTGCTTCATAACTTTTTCAAAGTCTTTGCACAAATTTTCATTTGTTGACCCAAATATGATGTCGTCCACGTATATCTGCACTATCAGAAGATGTCCGTTGAGCTCTTTGGTGAATATAGTGGCATCCACTTTTCCTCGGATGAAGCTGTTGGCTAGCAGGTGTTGAGACAATGTCTCGTACCAAGCTCTCGGGGCCTAGTGTAAACCATACAGCGCTTTATCCAGTAAATAGACCTTGTCTTTGTGGATTGAGTCGGTGAAGCCCGGTGGTTGTCCGACATATACCCTCCTCTTTTACCTTCCCATAGAGAAACGCCGATTTAACATCTAGCTGATATACTTTGAAATTTTTCCAAGATGCAAACGCAAGGAAGATTCTGATCGCTTCTAGCCTAGCCACGGGAGCATATACTTCAGTAAAATCTATACCCTCCTGCTGACTAAAACCCTCGACTACGAGTCGAGCTTTGTTTCGAATAATAACCCCTCGATCACATCTTTTGCACTTAAACACCCACTTGGTGTTGATCTTCCTGTGACTATCAGGAAAATCTACCAATTTCCACACTCCTAACTTCTCGAATTGACTCAACTCTTCTTGCATAGCATTAACCCAAGAATCTTCAGTTAGCGCCTCTTTATATGTTCGCGGTTTGATCTGCGAAATAAAACAACTTAGTGAAAACTTAGTTTGTAAAGGAGCTACTGTAGAATAAAAACAAGTAAGGCCGGTCAATTTGTCGTCTAGTGCAAACGCCTGATTGTAATTCTCCAATAATCATCACCTCGCCTGGAACATCTACCTCGCCTTCCAGATTAGTAACATTCCGATTTGCACCTTGTTCACTGACAGGATTTGTTTGACTTGAAATTTGGATTTACTCCCCCTCAGAATCTGAATCACCACGATCAAATACTGGTCCATTATCAGATTCTTGATTATCATTGACTGTCGTCTGATTATCAGGAGCATGTTCTTGTTCTGAAGATTGCTGAATATCATCATGTTCTCCAGCGTTGCTTGGACCGGCTTCATCATCATTTGAAGTTTGCCGTTGTTGTCTAAAAGACTCAGCTGGGAACCTTTCCTGCGATGATTCATACTCTCTTTGAATATCCAACTCGTCAAAGAACTCCGTTTCTTCCTCTATTCCTTCTTCCATGTCAAACGAATCCTACAAAGTATCGTAGTTAAAACGCCATGAATCTCCTGGATTCTGCGGTGGCATTGTGTAACCTTGACACTCAACATTCTATGCTAGATGATCCGCTTCAAGCTTGGAACACAGATTCGTCTTAGTGGACTTGAGTAACCCACAAATATTCCTTCGATGCTCTTTGGACCAAATTTACCAAAAGGCTCTAGAACTGTGTAGGGAGACCCAAACGGTTCTAAATACTTCAGGTTTGATTTGCAGTTGTTGATCAGCTCGAAACATGTTTTGTTGAATTTCTTGACAGTGAGAACCCGGTTGAGTGTATAGCAAGCGGCTGACACTGCTTCTGCCTAAAAATTGACTGGTAACTTTGAATCAGCAAGCATCGTCCTGGCCGTTTCGATTAGCGTCCTATTCTTTCGTTCAGCTACTCCATTTTGCTGCGGAGTGTAAGGAGCACTAAATTCTTGCAATATACCTCTCTCATCACAATATTCTTCCATTTTGTTGTTCTTAAACTCAGTACCATTGTCACTTATGATTCTTCTGATTCGTGTCTGGTATAAGTTTTCAATCTTTCTGAACAACATCATCAAACTTTCAAACGTCTCATCTTTAGACTTCAGAAATGATACCCACGAAAATCTGGAATAATCATCAGTTACTACAAGACAGTAGAGATCACCAGTTATACTTTTACGTTCACTGGTCTAAAAAGATCCATATGAAGTCTCTCTAAAGGTCTTGAGAGTGAGTTGATTTTCTTTTGAGGATGTGATTTCTTCTTCTGCTTGCCTTTGACACAGCTAATGCACTCCCCTTCCAGATGGAAACTTTTCAAATGAACCCTAGTAACTAAGTCATTGTGCACCAGGTGATTCATTTTTCGCAAGTGAATATGACCCATCTTTCGGTGCCACAGTTTTGATTCTTTTTCTGTTGCTTTTGACATGAAACAATGAGCCTGACCCGTGGTAGTAGTAGCTACGCTCATGTCCAACACATACAGATCATTGACTCTAGGTGCTCTCATGATAATCCACTCTTCGGGACCAACAAATCCTGGTTTCAAGATCAAACATTCTTTGTATGTGAAGTGCGTTGTATACATTCTATCACAAATCTGAGAAATACTCAGAAGATTGTTCTCAAGCTCGGCGATGTAGTTCACTCTTTCAAACATGACAATACCATTTGATAAAGTTCCTTCACTAACTATTCGACCTCCTTGATTTCCTGCAAAACCCACGTATCCTCCATTAAACCCTCTAACATCGTACAGCAGGGTCTTCTTCCCCGTCATGTGCCGAGAAGCTCCACTATCCATAATCCTTCACGAAACGGATCTCGAAAGCTCCTGCACATGTCAAAACAATTTAGTTAGATTTGGATGCCACCCAAGCCTCTTTTGACTCAGGTAGCTGGACATTGAGGACAGTTCTTTTGGTGAACAATGGTGGAAAATTTTTGTCATTCATCTTCAAGCTTTCTTTAGACTCAACCTCAACCTCAACCTCTTTGTATAAGAAAAACTCATCTTTCTAAGGTTGACCAGATGGTTGATCTTTCTTTTGAACATCTTTCTTTTCAGAAATGAGCATTTGTTTTTCAAGTTTCTCATAGTAATCCAAAGGAACATCCATCTTTACCGGTGTGGTAGAAGATGATTGTTTTTCTGACTCTAAAATCTTTGGTTTTGGAGAACTTGTTTTCTTTTCAACAACTTTTGGCTTCCATGTTTGTTGAGATGATGCAACCCGTGTGTAAAACTTGTCGTTTTTAGTTACCACATTCTTTACAGGTTCAGTTTTGATTTTGGTGTTTTCATTTTTCAAAACTTTCTTCTTAACAACCATTGGAGCTTTTCCTTTTCCATCAACTTTCTTTTTCTGACTCTCAACAACTTCAGTCTTAGGCTTTGATTTGGTACACTTTCGTGCAATATGTCCAACTTGATTGCATTTGAAACATGTTCGAGTATCAACTACCCGACTTGTGCCTTCAGTCTGAGGCTGTGAGGCCTTCTTCTCAAAGAACTCTTTATTTAATTTTGAAAAAATTTTAGATTCTTCATCAGTTAGAGAACTTGAACTTGACACAAACACCTTTTTCTCAGCAAACCTTTTGTTTTGAACATTCTTTCTTCGATAATTCTTACCACCCTGATATCCACCCGACCATCTCTTTTGATTGTTGTTATAAAAACGCGGTGGTACAACAGGTTTCTTATAGTAAGCTTTATCTTTTTCAAAATTCAATTGTCTCTTAGCATGTTTCAAACCTTCAATTTCCGACACATCAATCTCAAGCAACTTAAACACATTTCTCAGTTTGCCAACATTCACATTCTCTATTGGAAAATCACGATCCGAATACAACTTATCAGATCTCGCCATCTTGTACATCACAAGATTAGGTTCCTCATTTAAGTTGTCTTTGGATTTAGATTTTGGAATGTATTTATCTAAAAAGCATTCATCATCCTCAGTAGTGTCACCTTCAGTTTTCAAAACATTCTCAGCCATGCTTTTAACAATTTCTGATTGGACACTATCCTCATCGGACGATGAAGTGAATGTGACATCAATTGTGTCTGGAAGTTTCACTTCATTTTCTTCTTCATCATTAACCAACCCGGATTTTTTCTTTGAAAAATTATTTAACACTGGCGGTGGAACCTGATGATACCCCACCCCTGTTCTATCAGAATATACATCTTCGCCTGCTTTGTTCTTCCCAATTGGTTTAGGAACGATATGTTGAAGAACAAAACTTGCGGAGTTGTAACTAGTCAATTTCAACTGAATGCGTTCATTTTCAATTTTAGCTTCTTGAAACTGAAGCTTCAACTTAGCACTTTCATCCAGTTGTTGGTTGATTTGCTCCTCTTTTACCCTAAGAACTCCTGATAATTGCATATTTTCTTTACTTGTCTTACCATTTCTCTCATCAGAATCTTTTACCGTTCGTTTTAGCTTCTCAAAATTTTCTGAAAGTTGACGATTTTCATGAATTAGTTTTTCGTTTTCTTTCCTAATTCTTTCTACGTCACTTTTATCATTTTCAATTTTCTCAGTTAATACTTTTTGATGTTCATTTGAAGCTTTGAACATTTTGTCACGGTTTAAGATCTGACTTTCAACATTTCGGACTCTCTCTGTCAGTTCTTCTGTTTTCTTACCGTTAAGGTAAGCAAGCGTACCACAAACTTTGCACTTTTTCATGCAATTTTTGCAGTCGTCCTCAGTTTTGACTTTCTTACCTGATTCATTTATAGCATCATTCTGACTGACCTTGCTTTTAGACTCAGTTCCAGAACCAGACACTACCTCTAGCTCTTTTGCAGCAAGAACTTTGTCAGCCATTTTCTTCCTGTTTTTAGCAGTAAACTCTTGTGACGTATCAATAATCCCATCATCAACTTTCTTTGTCTGCTGCTCTTTCTCTTTTTCTTTTTCTTTCTCTTCAGCTTCTCCTCCTCCCTACCACATTCTCTGCCTGGCTTCTTCTTCTTTAGCAATTTGCTGGGTGAAAATTTCAACACTAACAGAAGCTGGATCAACTGCAATATTTCCTTTGGAATCAAGGTAACATTCTCTATCAGCATCCCATCTCTTTGCCTGCTTAGCTTCTTTGAATGTATGATAGATTCTGCTCATCCTGTTTTGAGCTTTCATCCTTCTGTTGACAAACTTTTCTTCTTCTGTTCTGCTATCTTTAAAAGAAACAATCTTTGCTGCCGTAAAAGCATAACCTACTGTGTCTTCCTCTGGCAGTATATCACTCCAATCAAAACCTTCGTCGTCATGAATCACAGCAAGTGCTCGGGATTTTTCTTTGGGAACTTCTTCAATCTGCTTCATTCTGGGGGATTCAGATTTGTTCTGATGATAAATTGCTCTTTTGTAATAATCCTCTCTGAATGGATTTGCCGTATCATCAGCATAAGCATTTCGACACTCTCTTTTAAAATGACCCTTTTGTTTACATTTAAAACACGTGACTTTTGATTTATCAAACCCTAATTTGGTTGAGGGCCCGCCAATAGAATGTCTCCCAGTAATCTCAATGAAACGCTGTGCTCTTCGGACTGCACTGGCCATACACCACCTGATATCGATCAGTTCCATCTCTTCAGGATCTATTTGATCATAGTCCTCCTTAGTCAGGTTAGTGTTTCCAATCTTGCCCGCCACGAGACTCTCGTATGATTCTAACACAGACGCTAAAAACACCATTTGCTGCTTTGCGGATTCTTCACTAAAATTTTGACCATTCTTTAGATCCACAAAAATGTTACATTGGAACAGATTCTTTGAAGCTGATTGGCTTGGAGTTGTTGATGATGATCCACTATGAAACCCACTGCTAGGAGTTTCTTGATTCACTATATTTGAACTTTCTGCAGAAAATGTTGTCTTTGGTGATGCAGATTTCGGGATCATACTTCCTCTGTAATACAGCTCCACATTCTACTGATAAGATGAATTGTTGACTTTGCTAGATTTCTTGATCTCTAACTCATGACTTTCCAGTCTTTCGATAAGCAAATCCACTGTCAAATCTTCTAACTTGATTGTGTTTTTCAGCATCAGGGCAAAGTATTGCCAATCTTGCTCATTCGGAAGTAAATCAAATAATTTGTCAACCAACTCTTTTCGAGTATATATGATTCCGTGTCTTGCCAGCTCCATCTTCAAATGCCCAAATCTTTCAATCATCCTAGAAACAGATTCGTTTTTTAAACATCCAAACAAATCAAATTCTTTTCTTAACAACTTCTTTTTGTTTTTTACTATCTCAGCACTACCCACACATTTCACTTTCAATTTTTCCCATAGATCTTTTGCATTTGTGTACTCAATCAACAATATTATGTCGTCTCTCACAGACTGATGAAGCAATGCAATGCACTTTAGTTCAACAACAAAACTATCAACATCCTCAGATTCTGTCATATTTTCATAGTCTAATCTTCCCATATTGAAACCATTCTTCAAGCTCTTCCAACTTGTATATGCAAACGCTTTAAGCCATTCTTCAAATCTTGTAGCCCATCTATTGTATTCTTCAATCGCCATTAGCTTGGGCGGTTTGTTGTACGTTCCATAAGCACTCAAAGCATCAGAAAGAGTTTTCTTTGTACTCGGATTTGAAACATTTTCATTTGTATTGTTTGATGTATCATCTCCGGTGTTCCCCGTGAAAGCAAACATATCACTAAAAGGATTCATAAACTTATCCATCTTCACGTATCTGAAACAATCAGCAAACACTTAGAAAATTTTGATTTTTAACAAACACAATTTCAAACGAAATTAGTTCACGCGAAATTATGAACTCAAGCGAAATAACAATCTACAAACGAAATCAGATTTCAAGCCTTTTCACACGAAATAGCCTTTCAAACGAAACTACTCCTTCACACAAAATACCCACTCAAACGAAATTAGGTATTTCAAGCGAAATATAATTCCGTACGAAATTAGCTTAATTAGTTTCAAGCGAAATTAGCCAATTTGGTGCGAAATTAGTAATTTCGTATGAAATTCTCAAACGAAATTTGATTTCGTGTGAAATTATCAACACTTTCAAGCGAAATTAGGCACAAAGTGTAATTCCGTGCGAAATTACAATGACAATTTCGAACGAAATTATGATGACATCAGCAAGTCCGATCTGTTGTTCAAGCGAAATTACCAATTTTATCAGTTTTAGATCGAATTAAGGTCCAATTCTTTCAAGGCTTAGTTAAAACATTGTTTCGCTTATGATATGTGAAAATCAAGCCATTTTGACCGTTAAATCTTGTTTAATTTTGAAAAGAAGGAGTAGAAGTGATAGAATCAAGCTGAATTGATATGAACTCTTCTTCCTGAACTCTGATACCACTTGTTGGATCGTCGTGTGACCCTAACGAGTCAATCAGAAGAGTTATATATCAAAATCAAAGGCGGAATCAGTGATTCTGACGTAATACAGCTTGAATTCCCCTAATTATCTTCTTATTAATCAATTCTGAGCTTTTAGATCGTTTGACAAACTGGCAGCACCTCGACTCTGAATTGGAAAAGTTACAAATGAGATGGTGAGCTTGGTATTTATAGGAGTGGTAATTCCGTGTGGAATTAGCTGTTGTAATTCCATGTGAAATTAGCTCTTCACACTCAAACTTGATTTTTTCCCGTACCAAGCACCATTCTATCTTATCTAGACACAAGACTCTATAAAGACGAAGTTACCAGACATTTGTGCACCAACATTGAATACAATTTTATTCACAATATAGGTTTTTTTTTTGTATCGTAAGCTATAGTGAATATCGCTACAACGCCGGTATAATATTGAACCTAAAAACACTAATATATATATATATAAAGTTCTCGTATACAGATAGTTAGTTGTTTTTTTTTTTTTTTTGTATGTTAACCAAAAACAAAAATTAAAGCCTATTTTACCTTGGAATTTTTGCATACTATAAATTGCTTTTGAACCAACTTCCTTTTCTTTTAGAACTTTATATTATTTTTTTTGACCATTTTCCGATGAAATGGTTTAGTGTGGTATGTAGTGCTACTAAAGACTTTTATGATCAACATCTCGTCACAACATGCGGATTGGTATCAAGTCATTGAGACTGTTAGATATTAGGGCTACAATTTAAGGGGTTTAGATTATTTAGTAATCTAAACTTAAGCTTGAGTCTTTGAGACTGTTAGATATTATTGACCACGACCACTCTCTTCACTTTCTATTCTCTTTCTCTAAAATACCACACTTGATTATTTCATTGAAGTTTATATTAATTAGACCTTTTAGAAAATGATAAATACAATTAGCAAGAAAATCTACTCTTTTATATCGAATTTTTTATTAATCCTTTTAACATATTTTGCCTAGAGCTGTTTACACTTCGGTTTAAATGGTTTTTAGGTCATTTGTGAACCAAATCATTAGTAACTGTTTTTTATCATTGTAAACAAAACCAAATAGTTGAAAATTAAAAATAAACCAAGCGAAATTGATACTAATGGCTTTGGTTCACGACTTTGGTTTATATGCTTTTATAGGAAAAAATGTATTAGATACAATCAAATCAAAGAAGCCATATTGTTTCACATTATAAAAGACTAACTCCTTATGCTTCATGTGTATAAACCAACTTAAAATATGTAAAAGCCCAAGTAAAACATAAAAAAATGTATAGCACAAAATCTTACACGTTTGGGTTTTTTTTTCCAACTAGTTTTGAGTGTAAATATTAACCAAACCCTTTGGTGTTTGGTTAATGTTTACACACTTTATTGTTTGGATTTTATTATGGGTTTAAGTTTTTGTTGAAACAACAACTAGAAATAAATCTACTTGTAGAATTCCATGACCCATGAGTTGCAAACAAAACATTCCTTTCTAATCCCTGTGAATCCACCACCTTTAGCTAGTGCAAGAAACTCATCCTCAGTGCGCTCCTTTCCACCTTGAGAATGAGCCATCATCACCACATCTAAGCCACTGTTGACTTTGCCAGACGAGCTCGTGTCTGGTACAAAAGATAGAATCGCATCTACGATAATAACCTTTCCGTTTTCAGGCAAAGACCTATAGCAGTTCTTTAGTAACTTTATGCAAGAATCATCACTCCAATCATGTAAAATCCACTGTCTCATATGTAATTAGTTAGCAACATGTTAAAAATTGATATATAAATTTAAATAGGGGTTGATTTAAATTACCTTCATAAAAATGACATCTCCTTTAGGAACCTCTTTAAACATATCTCCTCCGACATGTTCTATACCTATAATAATTCATTAAATCACAGCCATTTACATGTGTATGGTTGTATAAAATATAGCACAAAAACACATCTTATCTACATTTAAAAGTTAAATCATTTTTCACACATTATTCTCACGCAAGAGGGTGCCTACAAATAAATATAAGTAAATATGTAACCATCTTACAGTTATAAGTAAGAACACATTTCACAAACAAATGTACAAATATGCGCAAATGGCAATAATTGTTTAATGAAAATGATAACATGCATACCTGGATATACGGGTGCATGTTGAGTCACATGTGGCAAATCGAAATTAATCCCCTTAATGGTGGGATGCTTCGATACAATCATACTAAGTGTGATCCCTTGACCACCTCCAACATCAACCACACATCCGAGATTGTCGAAACCACGATAGTGCTTCAGAATTTCCTTCATTACAATAGTACTATGATCCATCATGGCTTTATGGAAAACCTCACTGAATCTTGCATCTAATGTTGGATATTCAAATGCGTTTGCTCCATGAGCCTTGTCAAATGGAACGCCTCCGTTAAGGACTGCATCTTCAAGTTCAAGCCTTGTATATTGTGAACACAAAAGCACGTAGAATCAATATAATTAAAACAGCTAAAAGCGTGACAAATAAGTACAAATCAGACATATACCCCCATAATGTGAATAGTTATACTTTTATTTTAAACTCACAACTTACTTGTGTATAGTAGCGTATAACTATTTCTCCTTAATATTGTATGTGCAGCTTAGTTTGGATAAAACCTCTCCAATAAATCTTTTTTAATTACAGACTTTAATTCCTTAATAATAACAGAAAAATATACTGTAACCATATACTATTAAAATATGCAATTATATAAATAAGTTACCGATAAATAATAATTTTCTTTTATATAAAAAAAGTTTGTACAAAGCAATAACAATTTATGCATGCATAAACAACTATAGCTGTTATAATTGTATGTTTTAATTAAATGTAGACTAAATTTGAGGAAAAGAAAAACATAAATATTCATCACACCCTACCAATAGCTTTGCTATTTATGACATTTTTTAGGTAAATTTGCTGTTTTAAAAAATACAAGGGTCAGATTCATACAAATATAACACAATTACGAGGGCCATACAGTCATACCATTTACTCCGAGAAGGGTATAAAATTTCTTTTACACCAACTCATTTGATGTAAGTTTTTAATTATCTTTTATGTTTGTGTTCCAACATATAATTTTGCATGCTCTTATGGCTTTTAATTGAAAATAATTTATATGAATTCAAATACACGGTTGCGATATATTTCTTTTGTATCTACATTTATACGAATTGATATAAAAATGAACTTGGAATAAAATGTACATATATAAAATTTATTGAGCGTAGTTTTCTTTTTAAAGTTGCATTGAATTGTAGATTAAAATAGATAAATTGTCACAACCTGTTGAATTTTTATTAACATCGCATATCAATAAAGAAAAGTTATACGAGAACAACAAAATTATATATATATATATATATATATATATATATATATATATATAGGTAGGGGATCCTGTACAAAGTGGAACTTTTGTGAGAAGTGTGAGAAATAATTTGGGAATGACAAGTGTCCTTTATCCTAATTAATTCAAAAGGGTATATTAGTAATTTGACATTCTTATCATTTAATTGATTTCCAATATAACTGCCAAAAAAAGAGACTAGGAATGAGTTTTTATAGGGATTGAATCGAGTTTTGAATTAGGAGAAATTTAGGAAACATATTTGTTTTTACGATTTTATGCATCTGATTGTTTTATCTTCTTCATCATCTTTTAATCGCAACATCTTTTAATCATACATTGTTCATGGCGTGGTGTTTTAAACATCTGGATACATTGTTCATGGCGTGGTGTTTAAACATCTGGAGACATTGACTATGATTCAAGTTATGGTGTTTTATCTGGAGACATTGTTCATGGCGTGGTGTTTTAAACATCTGGAGACATTGTTCATGGCGTGGTGTTTTAAAACATCTGGAAACATTGACTATGATTCAAGTCATGGTGTTTTATCTGGAATTCGATAAAACACCATGACTTGAATCATAGTCAATGTCTCCAGATGTTTAAAACACCACGCTATGAACAATGTCTCCAGATAAAACACCATGACTTGAATCATAGTCATGGTGTTTTAGAATCTGGGAATGTTTTGTGTTGATTGTCCAGATATAACACCATGACTTGAATCATAGTCATGGTGTTTTAAAATCTGGGAATGTTTTGTATTGAATCATACTCATGTTTTGTATTGAACAATGTCTCCAGATAAAACACTATGATTCAAGTCATGGTGTTTTCTGGATTCCAGATAAAACACCATGACTTGAATCATAATCAATTTATCCAGATGTTTTAAAACACCACGCCATGAATCTGATTACATTTCTTCTAAACGTAAAACACCACGCCTTGATTCTTATATAAAACAAAGAGGCTTCCGATTTAGAACTTGGTTATTAATTCCGATATTTAAGGAAAAAGGAGTGAATGTAGGTGTTTTTGGTTGTGTAGGATACGGTTACCATATTTGAAACATTGAAAAAGACACTATTGCCCTTCAATTTTACATAAGGTCCCTCTAATTAAAACACAATTTACATTTTTATACCCTATTGATCTCAACCATTAGATCAAATATCCAATGGTTTAAAACACTTCTTACCCTTCTCACATTTTAAATACTTTTTTACCATATTCCTACCCTATATATATATATATATATATATATGTATATTAAATAAAAAACTTGAAAAATAAGTACAAATTTAATGTGTCGCAACAAATGTGATATATAAAGCTTTTATAAAAAGAGTTTTCCATACAGAGAGATGAAAAAAACTCATCCCCACACCAATTTAAACCTTAGGTCACTTTTTCAAACGTTAAAACTTTAAAAATATATACATCTAGCATTTTTTATTATTTATTTAAGTATAATATTGCTATGTTAAAAATACTTTTTTAAAGTAAAAGACGTAGGAAATGATGTAAAGGTGACACGTGGCTTATGAGATTTTTATTCGCAATGGTAGTTGAGTCAATTTATTAATTCCATCAACTTTTTAAAACTCAAACAACCTGAGATTTTTATTCGCAATGGTAGTTGAGTCAATTTATTAATTCCATCAACTTTATATGCGAAACTATTTTGTTTATTGAACATTTTTTCTTTAAAATGTGATAATATTAATGTGATTAAACTTACCATCCGTCAATAAATACTTTATCTTGATTTAAGCTCATGAGAGGACCTATGGATGCCCCATCTTCGTTCGGGATGAAGTATTTGGCCATGGGGGTGAGTCCGTACATTCGAATGTGCCTTGATTCATGGACCTCTTCGGTGCAAGTGACAATCGAGTGGCTAGCAAGCAAACCAAGCATACGGTCTAGCATGGTGGGCGCATCTTGGTTGGAGATTGATAAACGAGAGGCAATATCACGAGTTGAGACTCGGGCATCTGGTCCCATTTCGGCTATAGCCTCTAGAACCTTAAGCTTGATTGTGCTCGCTAACACCATGGCCAATGGTATGGAGTTAACCAATTCCATTGCGCAAGAAAAGTGATCCTCACTGGAACCCATTTTTTAGAGAACTCTAGTCCTTTTTTGTTTGTTGTCAACAACTTATGGCAGTCCATTGCTTGCATGTTGCAACCCTTTATATAGATATTATTAGATATTATAGGTGTGTGCATCCTTTGTATAGATATAAACACGATAATATATATATATATATATATATATATATATAGAAACGGGATCAGGAGAAAACGCTTAAAAGTCTGAGAACGGTGAGAATGCTTCCTGGCCCAACACGTGTCACGCGACATAGAGAAGTGCGGAGAGGCTTTTTTGTCCTTTCATATTTCTTTTTTTAAATGCGTGTCACTTCATCTTTCCATTTTTTTGGTGTTTAATAAATACGCGAAGTTTTATTGTTTTAGATCAGGATCATAGTAAATATTTTGGCGTTTTAAGTATGTTTTTGGCGTTTTTATTGTTTTTAGATCAGGATGCAGGCCTATAATGTAAAAAAACATCAGTAATTTTCTTGATTTTATTATATCAAGTGTTGTGTCATGTAGGATACAGGCCTATAATGTGACAAGCAATTATGGCGTTTTGAAAAGATAAATAAATTCAATTTTCCATGCATGTAGTGGCTTTTAATATAATAAATGTTTGGCAATAATGATACCGTCTCTTCATTTTACTGTTTAGCAATTACTGTTTCGTTCAATTTTATATGTCAGTTAGTGTTAATTTTTCCGGTAATACTTTGTTTGCCGTTTTTTGGCGTTTTATCTAGCAACATCGTGATTTGCTAGCATCCGTTCTCACAGTTTTTCACACTATCAGACGTTTTGGTGTTTGTAGTTTTTGGCGTTTTATACTGAATTTTTTTAAATTATTATAGAATTAGATAATAAACAACAGAGAATTAGATAACAAACAATAGAAAATGAAAAAAAAATTAAAAATTATAATCTAATTTCTCATTCAAATCTTCACTGTCATCAGTCTCTTCTACTTTAACCTTTTTGGCGTTATGAACCTGTTATTGAATACCTTATGTAGATCCTTATTTTCCTACATAACGTCCGTCTTTAGAAGATGCTTATTTTTTGTGGCATCCTTTATTGTGGGTTGATATATACTTGTTTGATGACATGTTGAAGACCAACGCCTGCTCTAATGTATTGATCCCTTCATGCCATCAATATATCCATCAAGAACAAAGTGACATGATGTCATATCAGTGTCATCAGTCTCTTTTTCTTGGATATTTTTCCATCTCATTTAGCAAAAGATTATAGAGATAGCCAACTCAGAGAAGAATCCATTCAGTGAAACTTCATTCAGATCAATACTCAATATAGAAGAAACGAGGTCCTGCATCTGTGGCTTTTTTAACTATTATTTTTGGCGTTTTTAAGTGAATGGTTTCTAGGAAATATGGCGTTTGTTTTTGGTTTGTGATCAGCTGATTGTGCAGAGACGTCTCTCTTATAGGATGTTTTTGGCGCGTAGTTTAGGCGAGATTTTATTTATAATAAATGATATTAATAAAGTAGCCGTCTTTTCAGTTACTGTGTATTTTTACTGTTTTTGTTCAGCTTTTTATGAGTTTTTAGGGTCATAGACTTTCCATCTCCCAAGCTTGGCGTTTTTTAATGGCTTTAAGTAGTTTTTGGCTTTTTTTTTTTCATTTTTAGCTTTTATTAATACTTCTGCAAATTACTTCATTATAGTTTGGGAGTTTTTGACGTTTTTACTGCATTATGGCGTTTCACATGCATTATGACTGTTTGGCATTTTATTAATATAATGTATTTTTTATTCTAAGTTGAAAAATACATAACAAACAACAGAAAAAGAAAATTAAAAAAATAAAAATAGAAACAATTCATCTTCCAAATCTTCACTGTCATCAGTCTTTTTCTTCTTTGAAGCATGTTCGCTGGCGGTTTGGATTAGTCATGCTTGTCTTTTTGTGGACGTTTGGAAAGACAAAATGACATAAGTTTTTTGTTTGAATATGTATCTTCAAACAAGTCATCAGTGTCATTCGTCTTTTCATGCCATTATAATATTCATCAATAACAAAACACAAAAAATGACATAAGTCCGAGACCAGCATCTTTTTGTTTATGATTTGTCCATCTCATGCAGCAAAATGTTATTTGAGTCACAACACCTCAGGGAAGAATGCATTCTCTGAAACTTTGGCGTAGAAAAATATTTGAATATATAAGAAACGATATTTGCCATTTTTGGCGTTTTACTGAGTAAATAGTGTATCTGAAAGAACTGTCGATTTTTTGGAATCTTTGATGTTTGAGTGTTTTGGCATTTTCTAAGATGATTGGTATATAGTAAAATATGGCGTTTTTTGAGTAGGTGTGTTTGATGTTTTTGGGGATTTTGGCGTTTGTAAGTTGAATGGTATATAGTAGAAAATATGGCGTTTCAGGTTCTGGGGGTGTGTTTTTATGTCTGGGATGTTTTTGTTTATATAGGGCTGTGTTTTGGTCCGTAATGGCGTTTTATTCATTAGTATGGCGTTTTGGTATAGAAGTGTAAAGACCTTTTTACCCTTAATGAGGTGCGTCCATGTAATAAAATTGATGTTATTTACGAAAACACCACCGCACCAATCTAGTCCATAGATTGTTTTAATCGAACGATCCATAAGCGTTCTCACTGTTCTCACACTTTCTACTTTTTCTCTAAATCCCGACCCTCTATATATATATATATATATAACAAGAAAAATTACATAATTTTAAAAGTTTAAAGAATACAATTTTAAAAAAATACGATACAATAAACATATTGTTGAATTATAATTCAACTATCAACACAATTTTAGCTGGCTATATTTTTTCCCCATTAATATTAAAAAAATACACCATCAAAATGGTATTTTATTATCTTTAATTTCCGTATGTCATTTCAATAGTTTTTTTTATTTAAAAAAACATATTACGTGATTATAAGTTTTTGTGTCTCCCATCACATCGTGTGGGCATCCTTTTAGTAATATAAATATATAAGAATTAGGATCATTTCAAAACTTGCAATAAGTTTAAGAACTCATAACAACCAATCATTTTATTTATACATTTAATAACTTTTAGCTTTTAGAGTAAATTACAAGTTTTGTCCTTTATGTTTACATCAAATTGTAGGCGTTGTCCTTTTGGCCAAAAGTGTACAGTCGGTGTTCTTAACCTTTCAAAATCTTGTACGTTTTGTCCTTTAAGCCAAACCTGGTTAGAAATCTCTGTTAATTCTTGTCATGTGCAATGCACATGAGGGTACAATGGTCTTTTTCCCTCTCAACCCTTTCTATTTCCCCATTTATAACCCTAAGTCCCTTTTATCCGACCTCCACCTTAATCTCTCTTTATCTCTATGGCTGGCCACCAAGAACCACCACCAATTCTAATCCGATCATAAAACCACTAGATCTGAAGTATTTGCTATTAGTAATGCACTAATTTGAACATAATTGAAAGTGTGATGATCTAATTGATTGATTACACTTCATAGGTCGGACAATATCGTCGGAATCGCATAACACGTCATCGGCAATAATTGCAGACCTGCTATCAACAATCACCACCAACCCCCTTGTTCTCTAGCTGCAGAAAAACAAGGAAGAAAAGAGATGATTAAACTTCTGGGTAACAACGCATCTTGGATCCTATGCTTTACTAATTACTATTGGTTATTTTGATTGCATACAACATACAAGTAGGAATATGTACCTGAATGTGTTGCATTTTCTTGTTCTAGTTATTGCTGGATCAGCCTTGATCCTCGTTCTGTCTTTTGTCATCTTCATAATCTGGTGTCACTATAAGAGAAACTTTTTTTCCTATGTCTCGTCAAAAAACAAATCTCCAAACCTAGAAGACATAAGCCTCTCTCTTGTGGTGTCTCTTTTTTCTCCTATAAGATGCCATCCAGAATTTTGATTCTTCTCATGAACTAGGGGAAAGAGGTTTGAGAGCTGTTTTTTATGGTGAGAATTGAGAGCTTGATTCTTCAAATAAAAATACCATTCATTGTTCAAATCCACTTGAAATCTATCCACCTGATATTTCCATCTTTCTGAATAAGGCAAACTCAAAGAAGGGAGAGAAGTTGCAGTGAAGAAACTTCACGAGCACAACTATAATCGAGTCCACCAATTCAGAAGATGGGGATATTGGTGGTGGTTCTTGGTGGCCAGCCATAGAGACATAGAGAGATTAAGGTGGAGGTTGGAGAAAACGGACTTAGGGTTATAAATGGGGAAATAGAAAAGGTTGAGAGGGAAAAAGACCATTGTACCCTCATGTGCATTACACATGACAAGAATTAACTGAGATTTCTAACCAACTTTGGACTAAAGGACAAAACGTGCAAGATTTTGAAAGGTTAAGGACACCGCCTGTAAAATTTTGGCCAAAAGGACATAGCCTGCAATTTGATGTAAACATA
Source organism: Helianthus annuus (assembly GCF_002127325.2). Taxonomy (NCBI): domain Eukaryota; kingdom Viridiplantae; phylum Streptophyta; class Magnoliopsida; order Asterales; family Asteraceae; genus Helianthus; species Helianthus annuus. The sequence continues at coordinate 117,008,148 of NC_035437.2, read as the reverse complement.
AAGGATAAAACTTTTAATTTACTCTAATTTTTAAGATAGTTTTTGTCATTTAATATATGTAATTAGAAGAATATGAATATATATACATATATATATATATATATATAAAACCCCAAAAACGGGATTGGTAATCAAAACACGTTAATAGTAAAGACAGGTAAAATACCGTTAGTGGTAAAAATTAACCCGGTAAATGTCAGGATTTAAATGCATAAACCTAATGCTAATTAAAAGGAGAACGAATACTTTGAGAAAACAAAATATATAAAAGGCCCGAGTTAACAGGACTTGAAATAAAACGGGCCATGATTTCCCGAACACAAGGGACTAATGTTGCCTAGTAGGCAAACTAGTTTTAATAAAAACAAATAAATAAAACACAACACACACACACTAAGTGTGTGTGTGTGTGTGTGCGTGGAGATCGACCAGGAGAAAGCTCCATGGGAGCTCAAACCCTAATTTCAACAAATCATCAAATTAAAGCTCGATTCAAGCCCCAAATCAATGCATGAACACGTAAAAACAATCACCCAGTCATGGGGGTCATAAGGTATGTGTCACACCCCGTTTTCCACGTGTCTCACCGGTGGGCCCGGTGGGGGATTACCGTGACGATGTTGGCAACAATATAGTCAAACCACACAATTATATAATGCACAGCGGAAGCATAAGATAAATATATAAATTTCAACCTCTGATGATAATATCAATGTATTACAGAAGTTGAATATCCACAGTGGATCGTAAATAAAGATAAAGTATTGTTCCATTAGATACTGCAATCAAGCTTGCGAGGCTTATCCCGACGCTAGGGAGCTAATACCAGCCAATTACGTTTAGGTACCTGCACTTAATCTTTTTGGGGAAAATACGTCAGTTTACACTGGTAAATACATTCAACTGACACATTTGAAAATGTTTATTAAAATTGATTTGAATGCACAAGGCACAAACTCTTTTATAACTTGGGAAAATTCATAATGATCTTGTGAACGTTTTACATGTTCTTTTATGCGTTCAGTAGCCCGGGTCGTGCCGGGTTAAAGATTTATAGACACACCACGTTTGCGTAAAACCGTAGTACAGAAACCAACGGCTACGTCTTTTAGTTTTAATGTCGACACTTTATACCGGGTGTACGCCTACACCGGGATGTCGATGGTCGTGGCCATTTCGTAAAATGATGCCGAGGATATCCGGGACAACGGTCATTAAACCCCCCAAAGGCTTATAAGCAACAAAACTGTTTAAATGAGCCGATCATATTATTTAGTTATCCACCTAAGCGATGGACGAATATAATGCTCAATCAAGCGGTATTAATATACCGTAACCCAAGCCCATATAGGGGAAATAAGTCAAAAGTATTTACCTTTGCAAGTATAAATCCTTAATTTAGATCAAGTCACCGATAGCTTTTACTAGGGCTCCTAATCTGGAACGAAGGTTTTAATTAACCTCTTAGAATCCTAACGGTCCTTGTATTAGCCGTAGCTTAAACCGGTTGATTCCGATATTTAGATATGGTTAATTCGCACGGAAAGGCGAAAACCGAGAATGGAGTATGATTTGGACCCAACAAGTTCAGAGACTTGTTTCATATGGGTTTATAGTTCATACTCTGGATTTTGGGGTTCAAATAGTATAATTTGACCCGTATCGGCTATTGCACGAAAACTAGTTTCATGAGCCGTACCGTGTGCGCAAATAGGCGAAACGGTTAACCATAAGAGTCGTACGCTTATTTCCTAAGTCAATATGCCTTAAAAGTATTTTGGTATCAGTAGGATACCTTCCGTAATGCCCGTAACGAGTTTAAGTTTATATTATGCCCCGTAGGGGCTTTTCGGTCATTTTAAAGACTTTAAAAGGGATTTTCGAGTTCTACAGGAAATCTGAGTTTCCCGAACAGCTTATAAAGCTTAAAATACTTTATTTATTATTTAAAACCAGTAGCAACTGGAATCGGGTCAAAAGACCTTGTAGAACTCCCGTTTTGGCCAAAAAGGGCATATTCGGTATTTACCGAACCGTAGCCATAACCGCAGGTTATGAGCAAGGTAAAAATTATTAAAAATCTTTAAAATTCCCAAAATATTATTTTACCATAGTGGGTAAAAGTTTTGGTGACGAAAACTTGGGTTAGATGGGCGTTATGCTAATTGCGCCGTTAAATACAAAACTTTCTTAAAAGTGCGCCTTTTAGCATAACTCTCATTCTAGGCCTCGGATTGACGTGAAACTTTAAGGACATGCTTATAATTCAACAAGCAAGGTTTTGGTCCGTTCACGTGTCCGAAATACTCGTTTTTATTTTAAAAGGCCGTTACGGTCAACTTTTAGGCGAATGACGGAAATACGTAAAAGACTCGGGTAACTCATGAACCGACCACAGAGGTTTTTACCAACATGTGACCTGGTCCTAAGAGAGTCCTAAGGTATATTTATACCTCACTAAAACGGGTCAGAACTGAAGTCAAAGCAAAAGTCAAACTTTTGCGACATTCGGCTCCGAACCGGTTCTATATAGTAAATGATCGATTCAAACGAGCGCAAACATGTTTATATACTTATTATCATGTTTTATGATTATCAAAACAGGTTCCATAACCTATATATTACAGATTATGCATAAATTGCCAAAATAGCTTTCTGTTGACTTTTTAACCGCACGTTTGACTCGACATTTGACATAGTTAGAGTGGTGATCAGGGGGAACCATTTTAGAGGTTTATTACCCACATAAATACCAACTCATAACCACTTTTGATTCGTCATAAGACTGAACCATTTGCAAGATATTTTAAAGTCAAACCATACTTACGACGGTTTGGTTTTTAGCTAAATACTAAGCATAAACTGAAGTATGAATGATCAAGGCAACTTACAGAAGTTAGGACTTGAATATGGAGCAGAGAAGAACACTTGGGAGCACTTAGAATGATCAGATGGAAGTTGTTTGAGTTGTGTGAATGTTGTAACTACAACATGGCTATTTATAGCCAAATGCCAAGCCATATTGATCATTGCAAGCACTACTATCAGACCAGAGGTGATGGTAGGTGTCCCCTAAGTGTTATGGGTTGAGCATAGGGTGCCCATGCCCCATAATTATGTGCATGATCGTTCACAAGCTCCAAAAGCCAAGTAGTTGCAAAGTTTCTGCATCTGGGCACTTTACGCGGCCCGCATGGGAGTTCCCATGCATTTTAATGCGGGTCGCCTAAAGTTCAATTAACAGACGCGAAATAGAGGAGGCTCGCTGTCACACCCCCAAAATCCACCTGCGGAGTATCACCGCTTGGGAGCGTGACTGACCAGGATCAAGCCACCAATCATATTGAACATGCATATAGTATTAAGTAAGATAAAAGAAAACCATCCGTTCAATACAAAAGGTGTTCAAAACATGTTATTGTTTTAAAGTGTAGCGGAAGCATAGTAATAATCCAACACTAGTAAATAGTTCAAATGTTATAATAGTTCAGCATAGAAACCACGAATCCTTGTCCACAACGACCCGCTTCTCCAGTGCAAGCTCCAAGTACCTAACGATCTGCAAGGCATGTAACAGAATGGTCAACAAACTAGTTGAGCGAGTTCACAGTAAGTAAATGTGTAACAGTAAGTAACAGGTGGCTCTACAGGGCCGATAGTAAGTTATGCTGGTGGGGGCTTCCCATGTTAAGTGACCACTAGACTGTTCGTATTATTATCCCTGTTCTTCGTCCGAGAACAGAAGTGTGTATAAAGTGTGCGTAGGTTTTACGCACGTATCCTTCGTAACCTGAGGATAGGAGTAAGTAATGCGTACACGTAGGTTTTACGTGCGTATCCTTCGTAACCGAGGATAGAATGGCATGTGAACCCGTAGGTGTTATCCCAACCTACGTAACCGTCCTGACATCCGAGGACATGATAGGTGACAGTCTAGTAAAGCATATGTACGTTCCTTTCAATAACAACCTTTAACCCATTCCCACAACCCGGGAATCCCATGCCTTAGTAGGAGTGTGAACTCACCTTGGTTTGCTCGGTATGCTAAGTTATGCACTCACAAGTAATTAATCACGTCCTAGTGTATGCACGTATAACAAATCAGTTCATGTTCGAAATTGTACGCATGCAGTTAATTGTTCACATAGCAGTCAGTTTGCATATCGGCACAACACGTAGTATTACACGAATATGTTCACCACCAAGCATGGCATGACAATTAATTCAACATATGTTCAATCAGTCAAAGTATGTTCATAATCCCTAACATCCTTCGAATCCAGTCACTATCTTTCGACAACAGTAATCACAATTATCTTTCGGAAACAATTACCACAATTATCCTTCGGGCCAATGTTATGTTCCGAATCCTATGTCATCTTTCGATCACACACATATCTTTCGGTCAACAGGTATCTTTCGGTCAACAGATATCTTTCGGTCAACAGATATCTTTCGGTCAACAGATATCTTTCGGTCAACAGATATCTTTCGGTCAACAGATATCTTTCGGTCACAACTATGTTTCGACTACAAGCATCTTTCGATCAATCAACAGTTACGTATATCACCATCAGTTACGAATATCACAGAAACAGAAACCCTAATCATCTACAGCCGTCATCATCATTAACAATCATCATCACATCAGTTACATTACACAGAAGGCACAAGATCATCTACGACAGTTACTATCATTCCTAGAAATCATTTAACGGTAACAAAATCAATCATCAACCAATCCGAATCGTCATCTATGTGTCATGTAAACATAATCATCATTCGGTTCAACTATCTAACATACATATCCGGTTTATCATAACCGATTCATAAAATATTATCATTGAACATCATCAAAACGGATCCGATAATCATGCATATCCGATTAACATACAATGATAGATTGCAAGACAATAGATAAATCATGGAATCAAAGCATCGTGAAATCAAAGCATCGTAAACAACACCACACACTAACCGGAAATCTGGATTACGGAATGAATTCCTTCGAACAGAGAGTAGGTCTGCTATATGCCTGCTATATGCCGTAACACACACAATGGAACTAGGGTTTTCCGGAAACTAACTGTTGTCTAACATGCATTCACGTATTTAAACGTATCACAGAAATGGGCCAAGCCCATTAGAATAACTGGGCCGAAACATATCGAAGGATATGTTTCGTGATTCATCATTCCGAAGGATGATCTTTCGGATCGAAGGATGTGTTTCGACATCCTTCGATTCATGCATCATGTTTCGAGGGACATCCTTCGAAAGTTGGGCCATGTATCATACTAACTAGTTAACACATAATACAAGTTTCACAATATGGCAATCAAATGTGCAATTAAGCAATTAGTCAATACATGTTCGTGTAATACCTATGAAATCAAATCTTGGAATTTCGAGTTGTCACATTATCCCCAACTTAAAAGAAATTTCGTCCCGAAATTTGGTACGCACTTACTGAGGAAGCTAGGTATCGTTCACTGGTTTTCCTGGGGTGTCACATCATCCCCCCGTTGATTTGGAATTTCGTCCCGAAATTCAGTAGTAGTAGCTTCAGCCTCAGAAGTGGATGCATTGGTTTCGAATAGCTGGGGGTACTTTTCTTTCATCTGATCTTCGCGTTCCCAGGTATACTCTGGACCACGCTGGGAGTTCCAACGAACTCGAACAAGAGGGATTCTCTTGTGTTTGAGGACCTTAACATCCCGGTCCGTGATTTCAACTGGTTCCTCGACGAACTGCAACCGCTCGTCGATAGTGAGTTCCTTAAAAGGAATTATAAGGGTCTCATCTGATAGGCATTTCTTCAGATTCGACACGTGGAATACATTGTGAACTGCACCGAGTTCAGCTGGTAGGTTCAACTTGTAGGCTACCTTGCCAATCTTTTCTGAAATTTCGAATGGTCCGACGTACCGCGGATTTAGTTTGCCCCGTTTGCCAAAACGTACCACACCCTTCCAGGGTGAAACTTTCAATAAAACCCGGTCCCCGACCTCAAATTCCAATGGTTTTCTACGCTTATCCGCGTAGGCTTTCTGACGGTCGCGTGCTGCCGCCATGCGTTGACGTATCTGTGCTATCTTTTCTGTGGCGTCCACAACAATATCTGGACCCGTAATCTGACTATCCCCCACCTCTGCCCAACAGAGAGGTGACCGGCATTTACGTCCGTACAATGCCTCGAATGGAGCGGCTTGAATGCTGGTATGGTAACTGTTATTGTACGAGAACTCCACCAGAGGGAGATGTTTTTCCCAGCCGTTGCCGAAATCGATAACACACGCTCGAAGCATGTCTTCTAGAGTTTGAATAGTTCGCTCAGACTGCCCATCTGTCTGAGGATGATATGCTGTGCTCATGTCTAATCGTGAGCCGAAAGATTTGTGCATCGCTTGCCAAAGCTCTGACGTGAATCGTGCATCGCGATCCGAAATAATAGAAGTGGGCACTCCGTGCCTCGAAACAACTTCTTTAAGATAAACGTCTGCGAGAGTGGAGAACTTATCCGTTTCCTTGATCGGTAGGAAGTGTGCAGACTTGGTGAGTCGATCAACTATGACCCATATTGTATCGTTCCCACGCTGAGATCTAGGCAGACCGGTAACAAAATCCATGGAAATTTCTTCCCATTTCCATTGTGGTATCTTAGGCTGCTGAAGTAGACCAGCTGGTTTCTGATATTCAACCTTGACTCTCGCACAGGTTAAGCATTTGCCAACATAGGTGGCGATGTGGGCCTTCATACTAGGCCACCAATAAGTAGTGCTGATGTCGTGGTACATTTTATCCGACCCTGGATGTACCGAGTAGCGAGACTTGTGAGCTTCATCCATTACAAGTTCGCGTAAACCGCCATAAAGTGGGACCCAAATACGCCCCGTTACATAGTAGGCGCCGTCTTCCTTTTGTTCCATTTGTTGCCTTGAACCGCGCAAGGCTTCAGCCTTGACGTTTTCGGGTTTTAGTGCTTCTATCTGAGCTGCTCGTATCTGTGCAGGAAGACTGGACTGAATGGTAAGCTGTAGCGCTCGCACGCGCTTAGGTAGAGAGTCTTTCCGACTGAGGGCATCAGCCACAACATTGGCCTTGCCTGGATGATACTTGATGGCGCATTCGTAGTCGTTCAGAAGTTCAACCCATCTCCGTTGACGCATATTCAAATCCTTTTGCTTAAGAATATGCTCGAGACTCCTGTGATCGGTGTAAATCGTGCACTTGGTACCGTACAGGTAGTGTCGCCATATCTTAAGCGCGAAAACAACAGCTCCCAGCTCTAAATCGTGCGTCGTGTAGTTCCGTTCATGAACCTTGAGTTGCCGCGAAGCGTAGGCTATCACTTTATCACGTTGCATCAACACACATCCAAGACCCTGGATGGATGCATCACAGTATACCACGAAGTCATCTGTGCCCTCTGGCAATGAAAGAATAGGTGCGCTGCAAAGCCTATCCTTTAAGTACTGAAAAGCGGTTTCCTGAGAATCTCCCCAACGGTAGGTGACACCTTCCTGTGTCAGCATTGTAAGCGGCTGCGCGATCTTGAAGAAGTCTTTGATAAATCACCTGTAGTAACCCGCCAAACCCAAGAATTGGCGTACCTCTGTTGGTGTACGCGGTGCTGGTCTGTTCCTGATCGAATCTATCTTGGATGGATCGACATGGATCGCATCCCTGTTCACTACATGGCCTAAGGAGTGGACTTCACGTATCCAGAAGTCGCATTTAGAAAACTTGGCGTGCGTTTGCTCCTTCCGAAAAGTTCCAAGATAAGACGTAAGTGTTGCTCATGTTCTTCCTGACTCTTGGAGTAGATCAGAATGTCGTCGAGGAAGACAAGGACAATTTGTCCAGGTAGGGTTTGCACACCCTGTTCATAAGGTCCATAAATACGGCAGGTGCGCTCAATAATATCAAACCATTCATCATATCAAACATGAAGTATAGCAGTTAAAATAATTCATAAAACCCAACATGATTAATGTTCAAACCAAACTTTGTTTGAGTAGCGTAAACATAATAATAAAAATCCAAGACAAGTTATGAGTTCAATTAGCGTTCATTGCGTCTCCTCCTCCTAACATGAAAACTCGACCTCTTGCCTCGTTGCCATTGTTATTGTTGTTTCCCCCGTTGTTGTTGTTATTGTTCCCGTTGCCCTGATTGTTGTTGTTGTTGTTCTGGTTCCTGTTTAGCTGCGGGCAGTGTCTCTTGATGTGACCTTCAGCACCACAATTATAGCACCCCTTGTTGCCCTGTTGCTGATTCTGCTGAGCGTGTGGCTGCTGCTGACCCTGGGTCTGGTTCGCAGGACGAGGGCTCCTGCAGTCTTTGGCCTCATGACCCATCTTGAGGCATCTTTGACAACGACCTCTGTTACACTGGCCGCTGTGGTGCCTGTTGCAGTTGTTACATTTCGGAAGATTTCCCCGATATCCTCCCTGTTTGTGACTACCCGAAGAGTGCTGACTGGGGCTTTGATAACCTTCAGTCTTTCGTTGCTGAGCCTGGGACTGGACTGACGCTGATGCTTTACTTGAATCCCCCTCCCATTTTCGCTTATTGTCACTGGGAGTAGCAGTAGTAGCAGACGTAGTAGCAGTAGCAGTAGCGCTGATGCGCTTAGGCAGGCGATTCTGATCCACGGCCTGATCTGTGATGCGATGAGCGAGACGCTGGATCTCCTGGATGTTGTCGAGGTTAGCTGAGGTAACATGGCTCTGAATTTCTGGAGCCAAACCTTTGAGATACAACTCGATACGCTTGTATGGAGGGTCCACCATAGTTGGACACAGCACGGCCAGCTCATTTGACCGTTTAGTATACGCTTCAATCTCTGATCCAACCATTTTCAGATTATACAGCTCGTCTTCCAACTTGTGAATATCTTCACGTGTACAATACTCTCTCTTGATAAGTTCTTTGAATTCGTTCCAGGGTGTGGCGTTAGCAGCTGCCAACCCGAATATCTGCACTTGCGCGTTCCACCAAGTTAACGCGATTCCCTCTAGGGTACCGGTAGCGTATTTCACCCTGCGTTCCTCAGGGCATTCACACATTTCGAATACTGATTCTAGCTTCTCGAACCAGTGAAGGAGTCCAACTGCTCCTTCTGTGCCGCTAAACGTGCTGGGACGGCATTCCATAAAGTTCTTGAATGTGCAGGCAGGTTGTTGCTGAGCGGGTTGACCTATTGTGTACGAATAGGGCAAAGTTAAATACAAGAATTAATGTAGGATCTAAAGATCCTAGTGCCTATACTGCAGGGTATACTACCTGCTTGGGCGGCTGCAACTGCCGCAGCAACGAGAGCCTCTAGCTGGGCTTGAGTCATGGTAATTCGTGCGGCCATTGATCTTCAAATCAAAGGCAACGTAAGTAAGAAAAAGGGTTCGCGAGTAGTGCGATGACAGAAGAGTGTAGGCACGTAAGTGTTCTCAAGCAATAACAAGTTGTGAGCAAGGTAATGTAAGCATACTACGAGCAAAGTTCTATGCAAATTCTAGCATGTAGGCAATAAACATAAACCTTATTACCTAGGAAGTTGAGTCTTGCACGTGGAGCGAAGCGTCGTTGTGGATCGTTGAGAGCACTGTTCTGGTTATAGTCTGGTTTTAATAAAAACGTTTTTCCATATTAAAACCAAGTTCTCTATAACCAATGGCTCTGATACCAATCTGTCACACCCCCAAAATCCACCTGCGGAGTATCACCGCTTGGGAGCGTGACTGACCAGGATCAAGCCACCAATCATATTGAACATGCATATAGTATTAAGTAAGATAAAAGAAAACCATCCGTTCAATACAAAAGGTGTTCAAAACATGTTATTGTTTTAAAGTGTAGCGGAAGCATAGTAATAATCCAACACTAGTAAATAGTTCAAATGTTATAATAGTTCAGCATAGAAACCACGAATCCTTGTCCACAACGACCCGCTTCTCCAGTGCAAGCTCCAAGTACCTAACGATCTGCAAGGCATGTAACAGAATGGTCAACAAACTAGTTGAGCGAGTTCACAGTAAGTAAATGTGTAACAGTAAGTAACAGGTGGCTCTACAGGGCCGATAGTAAGTTATGCTGGTGGGGGCTTCCCATGTTAAGTGACCACTAGACTGTTCGTATTATTATCCCTGTTCTTCGTCCGAGAACAGAAGTGTGTATAAAGTGTGCGTAGGTTTTACGCACGTATCCTTCGTAACCTGAGGATAGGAGTAAGTAATGCGTACACGTAGGTTTTACGTGCGTATCCTTCGTAACCGAGGATAGAATGGCATGTGAACCCGTAGGTGTTATCCCAACCTACGTAACCGTCCTGACATCCGAGGACATGATAGGTGACAGTCTAGTAAAGCATATGTACGTTCCTTTCAATAACAACCTTTAACCCATTCCCACAACCCGGGAATCCCATGCCTTAGTAGGAGTGTGAACTCACCTTGGTTTGCTCGGTATGCTAAGTTATGCACTCACAAGTAATTAATCACGTCCTAGTGTATGCACGTATAACAAATCAGTTCATGTTCGAAATTGTACGCATGCAGTTAATTGTTCACATAGCAGTCAGTTTGCATATCGGCACAACACGTAGTATTACACGAATATGTTCACCACCAAGCATGGCATGACAATTAATTCAACATATGTTCAATCAGTCAAAGTATGTTCATAATCCCTAACATCCTTCGAATCCAGTCACTATCTTTCGACAACAGTAATCACAATTATCTTTCGGAAACAATTACCACAATTATCCTTCGGGCCAATGTTATGTTCCGAATCCTATGTCATCTTTCGATCACACACATATCTTTCGGTCAACAGGTATCTTTCGGTCAACAGATATCTTTCGGTCAACAGATATCTTTCGGTCAACAGATATCTTTCGGTCAACAGATATCTTTCGGTCAACAGATATCTTTCGGTCACAACTATGTTTCGACTACAAGCATCTTTCGATCAATCAACAGTTACGTATATCACCATCAGTTACGAATATCACAGAAACAGAAACCCTAATCATCTACAGCCGTCATCATCATTAACAATCATCATCACATCAGTTACATTACACAGAAGGCACAAGATCATCTACGACAGTTACTATCATTCCTAGAAATCATTTAACGGTAACAAAATCAATCATCAACCAATCCGAATCGTCATCTATGTGTCATGTAAACATAATCATCATTCGGTTCAACTATCTAACATACATATCCGGTTTATCATAACCGATTCATAAAATATTATCATTGAACATCATCAAAACGGATCCGATAATCATGCATATCCGATTAACATACAATGATAGATTGCAAGACAATAGATAAATCATGGAATCAAAGCATCGTGAAATCAAAGCATCGTAAACAACACCACACACTAACCGGAAATCTGGATTACGGAATGAATTCCTTCGAACAGAGAGTAGGTCTGCTATATGCCTGCTATATGCCGTAACACACACAATGGAACTAGGGTTTTCCGGAAACTAACTGTTGTCTAACATGCATTCACGTATTTAAACGTATCACAGAAATGGGCCAAGCCCATTAGAATAACTGGGCCGAAACATATCGAAGGATATGTTTCGTGATTCATCATTCCGAAGGATGATCTTTCGGATCGAAGGATGTGTTTCGACATCCTTCGATTCATGCATCATGTTTCGAGGGACATCCTTCGAAAGTTGGGCCATGTATCATACTAACTAGTTAACACATAATACAAGTTTCACAATATGGCAATCAAATGTGCAATTAAGCAATTAGTCAATACATGTTCGTGTAATACCTATGAAATCAAATCTTGGAATTTCGAGTTGTCACACTCGCGGCCCGCCTCAACTTATGTCTAAACCTTACGCGGGTCGCCTAAGGTTAAGATTTCAGGATTTTTAAATCTTTTTGTAATTATTACAGAATCTGGCCATTAATAACGAAATCTTTCGTAATGATTTGCCTGACCTTTCGGTTTTGAAGGGGTAACTTTGCGGTTTGGCCCTCGGTTATTTACCGATAGGGGCCTCGTGTTAATTACCCGCATTATTAAGTCCCCGGTTTATTTATTAATTATATTGGAAAGCCTTAACTTTCACTGTTGACGCTTTTAACCCTTCTTCTACGAATTCGATCGTAACTTTCTCGTTTCGTATCGAAACTTCGCGAAATTCATATATATTATTTTAGTGAGGGTATAATACCGTTACAAAGTCTTTGGAACGTTAAAGGGTCACTCAGAGGTATTATTAAACATGTTGACACAGTTAACCCCTGTAGTTTGTAATCTCTCACTTTCTTCCGCGTTTTATTATTTGTACGATCTATAATTTATTCGTTTGAAGGTTTAAGCATTATTTAGGGATACTATACAGTATATTTACCCTTGTTGACATTTATAACCCTCGAATTTATATACTTTCAAGGTTTGTCAAAATTAGTCCTTCATTTATTATAGATGCCACGTGTAAACAAATGACACGTGTTAACACATTATTGGACACAAAAATTCGAGGTGTTACATCCTCACCCCCTTAAAATAAATCTCGACCCGAGATTTACTCAAATAAATAGGGGTATTTTTCTTTCATTGTAGCTTCGACTTCCCACGTATATTCAGGACCTCTACGAGCATCCCATTTGACTTTTACAATCGGTACGTGCTTTCTGCGAAGCTTCTTCACCTATCGATCTTCAATCGACAAAGGTTTTTCTATGAACTTTAAGCTCTCATCTATATGCACATCTGTGTGTGGGATCACCAACGATTCGTCGGCGAAGCACTTTTTAAGATTGCAGATGTGGAACACATTGTGAATTCCATTGAGCTCTTCAGGCAAGTTTAGTTTATAGGCAACTGATCCGACTCGTTCAATGACCTCAAAAGGCCCTATGTATCTCGGACTCAACTTGCCTTTCTTGCCGAAACGCATCACCCCCTTCCAGGGCGATACCTTAAGTAATACCTTTTCACCCACTTCGAAGTGAAAATCCTTACGCTTTGGATCAGCGTAGCTCTTCTGCCTATCGCGGGCAGCCTTAAGACGTTCCCGTATCTGGACAATCTTGTCCGTTGTCTGGAAAACAATCTCTGGTCCTGATAGTTGGACCTCTCCGACTTCCGCCCAACAAACAGGCGATCTGCATTTCCTACCATATAATGCCTCAAAAGGCGCAGCCTTTATGCTGGTGTGGTAGCTATTATTGTAGGAGAATTCGATCAGGGGTAGGTTTTTATCCCAATTACCACCTAAATCGATCGCACATGCACGAAGCATGTCTTCTAGCGTTTGGATAGTACGCTCACTTTGACCGTCCGTCTATGGATGGTAAGCCGTACTAAAATTTAAACGCGTGCCCAAAGATTGCTGGAAACTTTTCCAGAAGTGTGATGTGTATCTAGTATCCCTGTCGGAGATAATAGACACAGGTATGCCGTGTAAGGCTACAATCTTATCAACATATAGTTGGGCTAACATATCGGAGCTATACGTCTCCTTGATGGGTAGAAAGTGAGCTGATTTAGTCAGCCTATCGACTATGACCCATATTGTATCGTTTCCTTTCCTGGTTTTGGGTAACTTTGTTATGAAGTCCATAGTTACGCATTCCCACTTCCACTCGGGAAGTTCAGGCTGTTGTAGCAAGCCAGACGGCTTTTGGTGCTCGGCTTTAACTTGAGCACAAGTCAAGCACTTTGCTACATGGGCGGCTACAGACTTTTTCAAGCCTATCCACCAATAATTTGCCTTTAAGTCTTGGTACATCTTATCAGCACCAGGATGGACTGAGTATTTGGAACTATGGGCTTCCTGGAGAACAACATCTCGTAGTCCCCCATAAATCGGAACCCATATACGTCCATTCAGCCTAAGAATTCCATCCTTGCTAAGAGTCAACTGCTCCTCAGTTACTCCCAGCTTTTCATTAAGATAATTAGCTTCCAACACAGCCTCTCGCTGTGCAGCCAAAATCCTTTCAATCAAATTATTTTTAACTTCAATGCTCTTGGCATTGATTCGAATGGGTTTTACCCTTTCTTTCCTGCTCAATGCATCGGCGACCACATTCGCCTTGCCGGGATGGTACCTGATTTCGCAGTCATAATCATTCAGGGTTTCCATCCAACGGCGCTGTCTCATGTTCAACTCTTTCTGGTTGAACAAGTGCTGAAGGCTTTTGTGATCTGAATAAATCACAAATTTAATACCATAAAGGTAGTGCCTCCATAACTTCAGTGCAAATACAACGGCACCCAACTCCAAATCATGGGTGGTGTAATTCTTTTCATGCACCTTTAATTGTCTTGAAGCATAGGCAATCACCTTGCCCTTCTGCATAAGCACACACCCCATGCCCGTGTGTGATGCATCGCAGTAAACTACGAATTCATCTGTACCCTCAGGTAAGGTCAACACAGGTGCGTTGCTTAGCTTCTGCTTCAGTATTTCAAAGGACTCTTGCTGTTTCGGGCCCCAAATGTACTTTTCTTTCTTCTTGGTCAAGGAAGTCAAGGGCGCAGCAATCCTCGAAAAATTTTCAATAAATCTCCGGTAGTATCCTGCTAATCCCAGGAAGCTACGGATTTCGGTAGGCGTCTTTGGCTCTTGCCAGTTCATGACTGCCTCTACCTTAGCGGGATCCACTTGGATACCACGCTCACTCACAACGTGTCCTAAAAACTGAACCTCTCGTAGCCAGAATTCGCATTTCGAATATTTGGCGTAGAGTTTCTCATGTTGTAGTAATTCGAGAATGCAACGGAGGTGCTTCTCGTGGTCAGCTTGATTCTTGGAATAGATAAGGATATCGTCGATGAAGACTATGACGAATTTGTCTAAGTACGGCTTGCAAACGCGATTCATGAGATCCATGAACGCAGCCGGTGCATTTGTGAGCCCAAAAGGCATCACTAGGAACTCGTAATGACCATAGCGAGTCCTAAATGCAGTCTTGTGTACATCTTCATCCCTGACCCTTAGTTGATGATAACCCGACCTTAAGTCGATCTTGGAGAAGTAGCTTGCTCCTTGCAGCTGGTCGAACAGATCATCGATCCTTGGTAAAGGATATCTGTTCTTTATGGTAACTTTATTCAGCTCTCTATAGTCGATACACAACCGCATTGATCCGTCCTTCTTCTTTACAAATAGGACAGGAGCTCCCCAGGGAGATGAACTAGGTCTGATAAAACCTTTCGCCAGCAGTTCATCCAACTGGGTCCTCAGTTCTTTCATTTCCGTTGGCGCTAGTCTGTAAGGTGCTCTGGCTATCGGAGCTGCTCCAGGAATGATGTCAATTCTGAACTCCACTTGTCTATCTGGTGGCAAACCAGGTAGTTCTTCAGGAAAAACCTCGGGGTATTCAGAAATGACAGGGAGATCCTCGATCTTCGGCTTTGGTTCTTCAATTATCACCTGAGCCATGTAAATTACACAGCCTCTGTTCAAACACCTTGAAGCTTTCAGCATAGATACGTCTTCGGGCAATCCGTAATGCGTATCCCCTCGAATGGTAAGAGATTCACCACTCGGAGTCTTTAAAACTATTTGCCTCTTGCCGCAAATGATTTGGGCCTGGTTATGGGATAACCAGTCCATGCCTAGCACGATATCAAAACCCGCCAATTTGAAGGGAAGTAGAGATAAAGGAAAAGAATGGTTCCTAATGGATATTTCACATCCTTCTAGAATAGTAGAGACGGTTTCTATCGTGCCGTCTGCCAACTCTACTTCGTATTTTACGTCTAGGGTTTTGATTGGCATATTTAGTAGTTGGCAAAATTTCTGGTCTACAAAGGACTTGTCAGCGCCAGAATCGAACAGTACTCTTGCAAATATATTATTTACGAGAAAGGTACCTGTAAGCACATTGTCGTCCTTGACCGCTTCCTTTGCATCCAAGCGAAAAATTCTCGCATTTGTCTTCTTAGTCTCTTCTGCCTTCTTGGCATACTTCGGGCAATTACTCTTTATGTGCCCCTTTTCATTACAATTAAAGCAGGTTGCATCCTTAATCTTTTTGCACTCCACTGTCTTATGATCCTTGGACTTGCATAGCCCACAGGGTGGAGTCCTTTGTTGCGACTGCGAACCAGACGCAAACCTACACTTCCCAGAGTGAGGTTTCTTGCAGACCTTGCAGTGAGGTCTTCCATCAGCTTGCCCCTCCTTCCTTGCCTCCGACCCTCTCTTGCCCTCACCGTTTCCACGGTGCTTTTTACCGGACTTTCGTGAGGTATCATCCTCACGTTTTCGCTTTTCAGCCTCCTTGCTCCTTTGTGCCCTCAGACGGACAGCATCAAGTGTAAGAGACAAGGAGAGGTCAGTAACTGACCTGAAGGTCGTTGGCCTAGAGGCCTTTACGCTGGCCTTGATCGCCGGCTCTAAGCCCCCAATGAATCGGGCAATTCTTCGTGGTTCTGGTGTCACTAGATATGGCACCAGGCGTGACATAGTGTTAAAGCTTGTCAGATAAGCTTGACAATCCAGGTTTGTCATCACCAGTGAGACAAAATCAGCCTCAATTTTCTCAACCTCGTGCTGAGGGCAGTAGTTTTCTTTTATGAGGGTAATAAACTCCCCCCATGTCATTTTGTACAAGGCAGACTTACCTGAAGCCTGCACCAGAGCTCTCCACCACGCCAGGGCCTCGCCCTTGAATGACTGGGACACAAACTTAACCACGTCCCTCTCAGCGCACCCGCTGATGTCCACTATCGTGTCCATCTCGTCTAGCCAGGTGATACAGTCAACCGCACCCTTCTCCCCTGTAAATTCACGGGGCTTGCATGATACAAAGTATTTGTAGGTGCAACCCTTAGCACTGGACGCATCAGTATATTCTCTATCGCGGTGAACGCTGTGCTCAGTAGACGAATGCTTGTCGTCATCTTTCTTGGGTTCAGAGGGTGGTTTGGAGTGTGTCTTTGGTTTAGAGGGTGGTTTTGACACAGATCTGCCTTGAGACTCAGTATTTTGACGATCAATAGCTGCCTGGACAGCATTGTTGATCAGAGCCTTTAGCTGTGCGCCTGTCAAATGTACTGACGCATTGTCATAGTCATCTTCATTCGTGTGGCTGTTCTCTCCATTGGGATCCGCCATTGTAACTTGAATCTGTTACAGAAGATAACAAAATTTTAATTTAGGAGATTATTATGTGATTGTCTTTTATGACAATTTGTCAACCATGGCACAGAGACCATATTCGGTTAACTTATTATCTCATTACATTAAACATTAGGATTTGAATATATCCTATATTAACTATATAAATAGTACTGGCGGCATAAAGCCTAATCATGATGATGTTTTATAATACTGGCCGAGATTCCAGAGAATCAAAGGCATAGAGAGTTGAACCGTAGTTCTTTTATCTCTTTCTGACAGAGAGTCTCAGACTACCACTGTCTTTTGTCTTATAAGACAATTATTATGGCCCATAGGCACTACACCACTAATGGATGTTTTAATAATATTGGCCCGTAGGCACTACATCACTAATGGATGTTTTTATAATATTGGTCCGTAGGCACTACATCACTAATGGATGTTTTTATAATATTGGCCCGTAGGCACTGCAATCACTAATGGATGTCTTTATAATACTGGCCCGTAGGCATTGCATCACTAAATGGATGTCTTTATAATACTGGCCCGTAGGCATTGCATCACTAAATGGATGTCTTTATAGTACTGGCCCGTAGGCATTGCATCACTAAATGGATGTCTTTATAACACTGGCCCGTAGGCATTGCATCACTAAATGGATGTCTTTATAATATTGATCACCTTCATTGGTGATTTAACCCACGATCTATATATCATTTAGTTGGGTTTTGAAATCTTCAA